>NW_021604921.1:221120-249466 GCF_004785775.1 Grammomys surdaster | reverse complement strand
TCTCTCTCTCTCTCTCTCTCTCTCTCTCTCTCTCTCTCTCTCTCTCTCTGTGATGTGAATTGTATGTGTACAGATGTACTTGCTCCTATGTACTTACATGAAAGCCACTGGTGGATGTCACACTTTCCATGTTATTCTGTTGAGAGAAGGTCTCTCAGTGTAATCCAGAGTTTACTATTATTCTAACAACTCTAACTGGACATCAAGACCTGTCATCCTCTTGCTTCTTCATCCTGAGATTGGAGGCAATTATGTTCAAGCGTGTTATATATTTATTTATCTACACACAAACATATGTATGTGTATATGTATATGTATATGTATACACACACTGATTTTGGGGATCTGATCTCAAGTCCTCATATTGCACAATAGAAGCACCTACTCATTCTAATACTATATTTTGTTTTGTGTCTTGTTTCAGTTTAGGTTAACTGTCATTTTTTTATTATTATTTTCTCAATCATTACTTCCTGAACTCAATTTCTTCTCTCTGCACTATTTCCAGTTGCCAACTCCTCTAAAACCTACCCTCTTGCCCAGATCTATTTCTCCTCAGTACCTTTTCAAAACAGAGCAGGCCTCCTAGGGATATCAACCAAGCATAGCATATCAAATTAGAATAACACTAGGCACAAACGCCTCATATTAGGTATAGATGAGGCAACCCAATAGGAGGAAAAGGATCCTGAAAGCAGGCAAAATATGAGATATACACACTCTCATTTTTAGGAGTCCTACAAGAACAACATGCTACGTATTAACTAGCATTCTTTTATTATTATTATTATTATTAATTATTATTTAATCTTTTTTACACTCTAGTCATTATCCCTCTCCCAGTCTACCCTCTGACTGTTGCTCATCTCACACCTCCTCCCCTGTCTCTAAGAGGATGTCCTTATTCACTCACCCCACCCCAGTAGACCTCCCAACTCCCTGGGCCTCAAGTCTTTCTAGGGTTAGGTGTTTCTTCTCTCACTGAGGCCAGACAAAGCAATCCTTGGCTATATATGTGTCTGAGACTTCATATCAGCTGGTGTATGATGCCTAGTTGGTGGCTCAGTGTCTGAGAGATCTCGAAGGTCCAGGTTAGTTGAGTCTGCTGGTCTTCTTTAGGTTCACCCTCCTCCTCAGCTTCTTCTAGCTTTTCCCTAATTCAACCACAGGGGTCCTCGGCTTCTGTCCAACTGATATTCTTGAAATAATTATTTCCTTGACTGTGTCCAGCATACCTCTATACTATGAATTTCATATTTTTGCTGAAATGCCCTGTTACATGCACATCTGTCTATCATTTCTTTTAGCTCATTTAACCCTTGTTTAAATGTATAGGTAGTTCAAACATCCATACTATCTATTTTGTTGTTCTTGTCTTTTGCAAAGTTTCCCTTTATACTTCTTTACCTATCTCATAATTTTTATTAATTTTTGGCCAGCGGAGGCAGAATATTAATTTTTGAAAATTAGCATGACTTTCTCTTTCTTGTAATTAACGGTGTATAGTTGAGTAATTTCTTTTAACTGAGGAGTTATTGTTTTTAATTATTTTTATTGTGACAGTACTAGTTTATTATTGTCTTATACTATAAACATCAATGTCAAGGATCAAGAAAGTTATGTGTTAATACGCCATTCCAGGACTTCAGCCCTTCTCATATTTATTTACCAAAGATAAAATCTCATACATTCTATTACTTTTTGAAAAGTATTAGAAAAACATTGTTACTTCAAGGTCATTAATGGCTGGACTGCAATGAAGAGGTGTGGCTGGTATTTTGTTCTCTTTGATTATACTCATTATTAGACAGAGCTTGTGGTTGACTTGGAGGGGTGTTTCTAGCCCTTCCTTCCTAGAGCAGCATCATTTTTATAACTAAGACAGGCCTCATGTTAGGTAGAACATGATGGCCACTTCACTTGATTGAAAGGGGACCTATAATAATAGTGCTGCAGTTTTCCCCCATAGGTTTTCTTTGTTTAATTTTATTCTGAATAACATTCTTTTTATATGCTCTAATGTCTTCAAGTTTCCTCCCAAATTGTCTACTGACATGCTAGCCACAAAATAAAAATGTTAGGGTTGGGATCTCTTGACTCCCCTTTATGAAGAAGAATTAATAAAATATGTCTCAGGAAATTTTTGCTCTTTGCCTGTCAGAAAAAAATGACAACATCCTCTATCAACCAGGAATATGGCTCTCACAAGCCACCCAATCTGATGGTGCTTTGCTATTAGGCTTTCCAGCCTCCAGAACTGTGAGAAACAACAATCCATGTGGTATATTGCCTAAAACAACAAAAATGAACTGAGACATAAATAAAGGGCTACACTACTTATGTCTGTCACTAAGAAGCCTCAGTATTTTTATTCTGTATGTTAAAGATGAAGAGAGCATGATGAAATTCACGTCTTTGCCACCACAGAGAACATCATCTCTTTTATCTGTTTAATCACAGAGACTTTCTTCTGGTCCCCAATCTTACATGTAATCTGTCCTGAGGATAAACAGTAAAGGAGCATAGAAAAGAACTTACAAGTGAATGTGAAATTTGATTTAGTCTGAGTATCCCAGGATTTCTCATCTAACATATACGTCATACTCTTTGTTTCTTTAATTATCAATTCATTAATGTTTCACCTTGAATTTGTTCTAATTCACTTGTATGGAATCTAGCACCTCTTTAATCAATCATGTTCTGGTTCAGCTATCTCTTGGAAAAGATTGCTTCACCTTGAATTTCAGACTAATTCATTGCATAGTGACCACATCTCTCTGAGGAGATCATGGGAAATCATGACTTTTGTACTTTATCACTTAAAGTTCATCCAACACTTGTTCTCTGCAGATTTCTATAACTCTGGAAGAGACTGAACTTTCCACAGATTAATCTTTAACAGTACTGACCTTGCTACTGATTAAGATCACTCAAGATAGCTGTAATCAAGTTATACAGTGGTGTCAAGGGGTATGCTAAACTCTGAGATGTAACTGAAGCAGAGTTTATATAATTAACCTTTCCTTTCATGATTTGCATTTAGTTAAATTTTCTACATCTTAAATCAAAATGTTATAATAAAATCATGTTGTACACTAAAGAGTCCTTATTTTCCACCAGCTAATTAAATTTGATGTTAAAGTTAGATAATATATCTTTGTCAATAGATCTCACCAATACATTTCATGATAGTGATGAGTTTTCATATTCTTCTGAGAGACAGAATTCCCACTTTTCTATTTGATTTTGATAACCCGTGTGTGTGTGTGTGTGTGTGTGTGTGTAAGTTAGGTTCTAACCATTGGACTATGATTAGAAGGAAGCAAGGAAATGCTGTGCACATTAACTAAGCTCCTCATAGGTCCAGCAATCATGGGAAATCTGTTTTATGACTGAGCAGAGCTTTTAGTGCTTGTCCAATGACATGGAAACATGAAGAACCAGACTATCCTGATCACCCAGAGTTTACAAGGACTAAACCACCAACTAGAGAGTATACATGGAGGGATCCGTGGCTCCAACTACATTTGTAGCAGAGGATGGCCTTATCTGGCATCAATAGAAGGGGAGGCCTTAGTCCTGTGGAGGCTTGATGCTCCAGTATAGGGGAATGCTAGAGCAGTGAGGTGGGAGACGGTGAGTGGGGGGAGAAGCACCCTTATAGAGGCAAAGGAGAAGGGAGTTGGGATAGTGGTTTGTGGAGGGAAGGCAGGAAAGGGGGATATCATTTGAAATGTAAACAAATGAACTGATTAATGAATTAAAATAAGAGAAAATCATAGATAAGAAATATTAGTGAATCATTTTGTGCCATTCAATATGTGCATATTATTTTAAGCATTTTGGAAAACCTAAAAGGAAGTACTACTAATTAAGGATGTAGTAGTAATTGACCTGATAAACATATCTGTTAGTGGTTTTATTTGCTCTATGATAGCTTGACATTATTTCCTCCTAGTGGCTGATCACAAGATGTCCTAGTCTAGTATCTGTAGGAAAGAATATGAATACCCTCACATAAAATTTTGTTTTTCAAAGAAATTCCTCTTGGTCTTGATTTTCCATATCATTATAGAAACTTCATTTCCTATTACTTTACAAATATTTCAGAATCTCTAGGATATCTAACTGAGGCTGTCTTAGATATTATATAACACACTCATGTCTCACACGAAATGAATCAGACTGTATCACCCAAGTTTTTGTAGAGGGTTAGCCTATTTTAGGTGTTAGAGTTTCCATTTACAGAAATGGTTGGAGTGCAGTGTTATAACTTTGTAGAAAAACTTTTTATTTCTGTGATACAAACTCCTGATAATTTCTCAGAATTGAAATGAAGATCAGGCAATAGCTTGAGCTTGATGAGAGGTCTATGATAAATATTTCACTACTTGATATACTTACTAGGTAGCACAGATGTAGATGCCAAAAGTGCATGCTGACAGGAGCCTGATATAGCTGTCTCCTTAGAGGTCTGCGTAAGCCTGAAATATACAGAGGAGGAAGCTCACAGCTAACCATCGAGCTGATCATGGGGTTCCCAATGGAGGAGTGAGAGAGAAGACAGAAGGAGCTGAAAAGTTTTGCGGCCCCATGAGGAGAGCAACAATACCAATCCACTAGAGCTCCCAGGGTCTAAACCACCAGCCTGGGAGCACATAGGGAGGGACCCATGGCCCCAGCTGTATATGTAGGGGAGGATGACAGTAGGTGAGTGAGGAAGTCCATGGTCCAGTGAAGGCTTGATGTCCCAGTGTGGGGGAAATCGTGGGTGGGGAGGTGGGAGTAGGAGGTTGGGTGGGGCATATCCTCATAGAAGCAGGAGGAGGGAGAATGGGGTAGGGGTTCCTGGGTGAGGGGGAAAGGGGATTACATCTGAAATGTAAATGAATTATCCAATAAAAAAAAGACAAGGAAAAAAGTTGAAAGATAATGTTACATAATAAAATGAGAATAGGCTAGAAATCAAAATATATTTAAGTTTCCACTGTATATAGTGCCCTACATTAAAAAAGACTGTGGTTTTTCTCCTTGCACATACTTCATAATAGATGAGTTTACACAATAGGCCTCAGGCAAAAAGTCAGTATGACTTGTATTATACAGCTACAGTATTTCCATTGACACTTTATCTCAGAATAGCGGCCTAATAATTTAATTGTTAGTACATTAGAAAATCTCCTTTCTAAAAAGAGTATACATTAGGATTTGTTCCAAATATAACTCCTTGTAGATTTTTTTTATAGTAACTCAATCCAGTGGCACATATACTTACTAATGTGTATCCACAAACTGGGAGGCAAGATTTCTGTCCTTTTCCTCTATTGTAAATCACCCTGTTTCTAGGGTAAATCACAAGTAGATAAATACTTCACTTAATATCTTCCATTTTTCCTTGCAGCGAATTTACTCTGAAAATACCATATTGAGTATTTATAAATTTTAATATTTATTTTTGTTTTAAAGAGTGAGTGTATGTTTTTGTGTCTATGACTCTGTCTGTGTCTGTGTGTAGGGAGGATGGTAGCATGGGAATGGTGGTACTGAAAACTGATGTTTATCAGTAGAGGATGGTGAATCCCCTCCATTTATAGAGGATTGTAATTTGCTCACCAAGATGACAGTCACCCAACTTGGGTGTCTCTACAAGAGTGTTATGTGCTCTTAAATGGTGAGCCATCACTCCATCCCATTATTTATAATTGTTTATCTAACCTTTTAAGTTTTATTAGTGCAACCATGAAAGAGTGAGGGTCCACTTCTTCCTTTTCTTCTTCTGTTCCCCACCTGTTTTTAATCAACTTTCTAAATTGTCAGCATCAAAATAGGAGTGGTAGGTTCTTCCTGGTATCTCTTTGCCTGTTATTCAATAAATACACATCAGGTAGCTGAGTTTAAAGAAATCCAATTCTCCCATGGAGACGAATAGATTTTAGGGTGGCAACAGGTCTGCTTAGGTGTACTCAGTCTTTTACTCTTGACCTATTTGCATAAATGAGAAGATTCATGAAGATACTTATACTGATATGTCTGGATGTTTTTATTTATTTTTAACTTTAATATGTTAGCATTTTTCCATTCATAATACTATGGCAAGCTTTTTATGTATACATTTGCATAATATTAATTTTCTAGTGCTGTGATATATTTTTATGATATTGCCAGTCAACCTCAGGCAAGGAATATATATATATATATATATATATATATATATATATATATATATATATTAGAATTTCTTTATTAGAGAGTTTGTAGGCTTACCAAATTAGTTGTAAATAATGCCCAAATATTAAGGTTAACATATATTGGTTTAACAATGCTCTTTAATATTAAATGCATAAACTCTGATATTGAGGATATTTTATAATTTTTATTTTTTTATTTTTATTTTTATTGGAAAATTTCATAATAATGCAAGAAATATATTTGTGAATGAGAATGATGTTTACTCCTCATAAGACTTGGTCAGAGAGAATAGCTCTGTTTCTTGATGGAGTTAACAGCCTTGTTTCTAAGAAATTAGCAAGTATGGGCACTGTCCTGCATTCAGTTTGTTTTGTATAAAATTATGTCATCTAGTTGGAAATGTTACTTACATCAATTAGGTGATTTTTAATTCAATGAGCACATTAAACCACTTTCTGAGCAAGATTTGATATATTTCTTTTGACCTGGAGTGTGTAAAATTTAGCTTAATTCCTTTTTTACAATAATACAGCATTACACAAAACCACAGAAAGGTGTATGTAAAAATATCTATGTCATTTAAATTTTTAAAGATTATTTAGATGTTATTAGACTTTGAGGGGGGAGTAGGAATTTGTACATTTCCATGCTTCCCTTAGAGCAATAGCCAGTCTCTCAGAATTTTCTACTTTTCAGTATAATAATGATTTATATTTTTAACCTGAAATATCATATCTTTAAAGAATATAGGAAAACACACACACACACTTATAACTAGAAACCATATGTATACTTTATGAAAACAATAACATGATAAGAAATGGATTTCAATGTAGCTTTACTTTTCATTTTTCTTAGGGTTAATGATGTTAAAATGTTTGTTTATTAAATCCTTAGCCATTTTTATTTCTCTTTTTTGAGAATTCACTAGTTTCATGCTCCATTTTTTAGACTGTTCTACTTCTTGGATTTTAGATTTGGGGTTTTAGTTTGTTTGATTTTATTTGAAATTTTTGTATCTGTATTTCCTAGCCATTAGCCCTCTGTCAGATTTGTCACTGGTAAAGATTTTTCCATTCTACAGACTGTCTTTCAGTCAAATGATGATATCTTTTGTAGCACAGACATCCTTTTTAATTTTGTAAGATCTAATTTTCAATTATTTGTCTTAATTCCTGTGCTCCCAGAGTCCTTTCTCCTCTAACAAATACAGATGATCAGGTTTTATGCTGGGTCTGAGTAGCAAATATCATAAAAACAAGTGGCAATATTCTGATATGGATGCAAGGGGAAAAACTTGTTTATTCACTGGTGTGTTGTGGAGAGGCAATATTATTAATATATCTATTGCACTGTAGGAAACTAGACATTTCACTAGAGCTCAGAAGCAAAATTATTAAAGGTCACTAGTGACTTCTCTCCCTCCATGTACTCTGTTTCTTTGCTTAACCTGTGTTTTGTTTGTTTGTTTGGTTGGTTGGTTGGTTGGAAATTTTCTTCACGTTTTGAATACAAAGTTTTATTTTTTAACACACAAATATATTTTTGTGTATAAAAGTATTAATGGAGCATTTAAGAAAGAAATTGAAACATTTATTTTCTCTTATTTTACATTTGTCTTTGTGCCAGAAGAATCGAGGTAGTCTTATATGAATGTCTAGAAAGTAACAGCATATACACTCTTATACATAGAAGTCTTTTTTCCTTTTGGAGAGGAGCAGAGATTACTAAGAACTATCCAGAATCTAAAATATTTTTAATTTTTTTATATTTTATTTATATTATTTAAAACAACTTTTTCTTCTATGTATGTATGTATGTATGTATGTACTCTATAATCTATTTATTATTTAAAACAACTATTTATAATAGATTTTTATCATATTCTTCCTTTCCACTAAGTCTTTCCCAATCCTCTCTCCCTTCCTACCCACCAACTTTAAGTTCTATCTCAAAAACCAAAAACAAATCCAATAAAAAGGAATCTTGACAAGCCAGGAAAACAGTATAAAATGACACCACAAAGAGACAAAACAAAACAGAACCCTCCAAAATGTAATCAAATAAAAGTACATGAAAAATTGTGGCGTCCATTCTTTGTTGGTCAGCTACTCCTTAGTATGACGTGTGTCCTGGGGTGGTTAATATGTCTAATGTTATAACTGTTCAATTGTTTACCTTTACCTTATTGGCTAGGCTTTCATTCATTAGTTTACTGGTTGATTAATTAATTTAAAAAATATAGCAAAATTAAAATGTAGTGTATAAAACAAAACTATCACTTTGGAGCTGTTTTATGACAATAGTGTAGCAACATTACTTGCCTTAGATATCTCATGTAATCAACTTCTACCACTTAAATTCATACACAGCTATAATCTGAAAATATTGTTCTTTTATGCTGCTGACATAGAATAATACATATGTATTATTTTCTGAAATCAGCAAATACAGAGGTTGAAAGCAATTGAACATCTCATTTATGAATAATATTGAACACAATGTTGAGATATTAGTTGATAAACAATGTTCTTTATAGTACCTTTGGTAATCTGTGTCACTTGAGGTTTATTGGTATCAGTGACTCAATTTCTTGAAAAATTTTGTTAAGGATTACTGTAAAGTGTTCCTTTTGTTTCACTACATGATACTTCCTGTGATATTCAACAACTACAAATTGAAAGCCCATTGTTGGGATAGAAACACAGAGTCACACACAGAAGCAGATACAGGTTCTGATTCACAAGATTGCCTTCAGGCAGGCACATATTTAGTTTCATGCAGCAGAGGACCAAAGACACAGAAAATCTGAAGTAGAGATTTTGAATCTGGACTTATTCTCAGTCAAATTACACCAAGGGAAGTACTGTTAATTTTTTTCCTTAGTGTGGCATCTATATGTTATTGGTAAGTCATAGTTTATTATTAATGTGCTCAAGTTGACCACACTTGAGGAGTGTAAATTTGTGATGCCAATATGGAAATCATGGTGCTGTGTCCTCAGAGAATTAGAAACAGACCTACTCTTGATGATGTACTCAGAGGTTTTATATTCCACTAGACAATTTGCTCTTTCATGTTCTTTGCTGCTCTATTCACAGTAGCTAGAAAATGGAAATAGCCTACGTGTTGATCATCTCATGGTTAAATAATGAAAAAGTGGTGCATATTTACAATGAAATTCTATTCCTCTGTAAGTAAAATTGAAATAGTGAAATTTGCAGGTAAATGGATGGAGGAAGAAATAATCATTCTAGATGAGAAAACTCAGACACAGAAAGAAATGCTGCATTTTCTCTTTCGTATGTGTATCCTAGTTGTGAGTCTTTAGATAGGTGGGTTTAAATTAGAGGACCTGTGGGTGTCAGAAAACTAGAAAGGGCTAAGAAGTTGATATTTCAAAGGAGCAAGGCTAGTAGCATACAGGTAGTATGCAGTGAAATATGGGGAATAATCAGAAAGAAAAAGTTAAGTGAACATCAGCATTACTTGGGTTTACGTGAGGGTCACCAAATTTTACCTTTGCTCTTAAGAAGCAAATAACAATACACTTAACTCAAGTATGTTATTAAAACAAACTCAAAGAATAAAATTAAAAGCTCAAAGGAGAAAGATCTATGTCTGTGCCATTGCCTCAAAAGCCCATAGAGCTCCAGGGGACAGTCAGTGTCAATAGAGGCAAAGCCATTATGTGCCCTCAGCATCATGGCACAGAGGCAGTGGACATTCAGTGTGACCTTGTCTCTGTGGCTCCACTCTGCCTGTAGTAGTGTCCCGACAAGTTTATTTTGGCCCTACAAGGGCCATGTGGATTTGTTTTAAGCCTATCAAGATTGTATTAGCACCCTATTTTGGATTCAAAGATGTTTTAAGATGCTTAGGATGTTTTAAGTTTGTCTGTTAGTTTTTTGTTTGTTTATACAGTCAAAGCCTGAAATCCAGTTTAGGCAGCAAGAGCTTTTATCAAATACTATTTAAATAGCAGTATATCCCATAAGTCTCCATCTTTTAGGCGATCATGTGTACAAGGAATATGTGACATTGACTATTAAGCATATGCAGCCTTTTCTGTTCTAAGATACACATTCTTCCTGTCCTACAAAACATGCTACTATTAATTATTTAACCAATGCTTACATGCTAGCAACATTGTTACAAATAATATTTTTATTCATTAATCATTTATTTGTTTACATTTCAAGTGTTATCCCCCTTCCTGTTCTTCCCTCCACAAATCTCTCACCCCACCCCGCCCCTTTGCCTCTAAGAGTGTACTCCCTCACTTTTAATTTTCACCTTTTTTATTGTTTTTGCTAGAAAGGAAGTTGAGAAGTACCATTTTAGTGATACCGAAGTTAATATTAGGTAGGGGAATAAAATTGATCAAGACTCTGAGGACGTCAATGTCTCTAATAGGCCAAATCAAGGGTTCTTTTTATTTTAAATTTTCTTTTATCTGAAACATTAAAGATACAAAACTTGCACATGTATCAATGAGATACATATTATGTCTTGATATATACTCGTAATGTTTTCTTACACAATTCACTGTATAATTTCACTGAGCAAAGCAATCTCCTTAATCACCTACATTTACTTATAAAACATTCAAGGGAATTAGTTCTAACTTTACAAAACACACTATACTCAATTGCTACTCATTATCATCTTACTATATGTCTTCCTCAAGTACTCATTCCTATCCAACTTATGTTAATACCCACTGATCAACCTTCCCCATTTATCTGTGTCTGCTTCTCTCCAAAGCCTGTGGTAACTTTCATTCTATCACCAATTTCTGTAACAATAATTTTTTATTTACAAATATGAGGAGGCTCATGCAGCACTTGCCCTTTTGTTTCTGGCTCATCTTTCTGAATATAAGGATGATTCCAGCAAGAACTATCTGCAACATTGCTATTTTAGTCACAAAATTCTGTCACTATATAGAATGCCATAACACTATCAAGAGATTAGTCACTGGGCAGAAAGAGTGGTTTGATTTGCATTCTTTCTTTCGTGGATTGAAGGGATTAATTTCTAGTTGATATTCAAACATTTTTACAGTTTTGACAAAATATAATGATATATTAGAAAAGATAAATGAAGGAGGAGTGAGTCAGCACATTCTGACTGGCAAAAGCCCAGCATGCACAGCAGACACTTCCACATTCAGTAACCTGAGAACTTGCCTGAGACCTGGAGACAAACAGAGCATGTGACTGGACAGCCAATTGGCTGGTGCCTGTTGTGCACAACAATGAGTTATGGACCTAGGAGATATGGACAGAGGGTATATAGGCATCTATCATATTTCATTAAACTAGTCTGCTTCTGCTTCTAATATGGCTCCTAGGATCAGTGATTTTGATTCTGAGCCTTCTTATCTCCAATCCCAAGGGACCTTCTTGAGGGCCTGAGGGCTAAGACAATTCATAAACAGATTATTATTTCCTTTAATTTACACAAAGCAGTGATTTACTCTTAGTAGTTCCTAAAATTCTGTATTTGGTATTTTTAAGATTGATTAGCTTCAATATAATTCAATACTGTAAAAATAATAAATATTATTCATTGAAAGGCCCAGAAATGTATGGATAAAAAATTAACGAAAAAAATCAGTAGTCTTATTTATACAAATGACAAATAAACTGAAAAAGAAAGCAGGGAAAAATACCCTTTCCAATAACTATAAACATTATAAAATAACTTGGGGTGACCCTAGACAAACAAGCAAAAGACTTATGTAATAAAAAGTTCAAGTCTTTAAGAAAAGAAATTGAAGAAGATATCAGAAGATGAAAAGATCTCCCATTCTCCCATGGTTCAATAGAATTAACATTGTAAAAATGGCCATCCTATCAAGAGCAATCTACAGACTGAGTAAAATTAAAAATACCAGCAAAATTCTTTGTTGACCTTGAAGAATAATACATAAATAACTTTATATGGACAAATGAAAAATCCAGGATAGATAAAACAATCTTCAACAATAAAAAAAAAATTGTGGAGGTCTCACCATCTCTGATTTCAAGTTCTAGTATAGAGCTGTAGTAATGAAAACCTCATTGTGTTGGCGTAAAAATAGACAGGTTAATCAATTGAACAGAATCAAAAGCTTAGATGTAAATCCACACACCTATGGTCACCTGATTTTTGATAAAAAAGATAAAATTTTACAATGGAAAAAAGAAAGCATCTTTAACAAAGGCACAGAACTAACTATGTCTACATGTAGAAGAATGCAATTAGATCCATATTCACTACACTGCACAAAATGCAAGGCCAAGTGAACCAAAGAGTATAACATAAAGATAGACACACTGAACCTGATGGAAAGGAAAGTAGGATACAGCCTTCAATTCGTCAGCTCAGGAGACAATCTTTTAAACAGAACACATAGTGCAAACATTAAATTAAATATTAGTAAGTGAAATTTCATGAAACTGAAACAGCTTCTGTAAGGCCAAAGACATTGTCAATAAGACAACACAGCAGCCTATGGAATGGAAAAAGATCTCCACTAACCTCACTTCTGACAAAAGGCTACTTTCTAAATTATATAAAGAATTCAAGGAACTACCCATCAACAAACCAAATAATCTAATTAAAAATGGTATACAGATCTAAAGAGTGAATTCTTCACAGAGTAATCTCAAATGGCCAATGAAGCACTTAAAGAAATATTCAACATTCTTAGCCATCAGGGAAATACAAATCAAAATAGCTCTGAGATTCTATAAAACATCAAAACACAATCAACAACTCAAGCTTACTATAATGTAGAGTAAGGGGAACACTCCTTCATTGCTGGTGTGAGTGAAAACTCATATAGCCACTTTCGAAAAAATATGATGTTTCCTATAAAAATTAGAAAATATTCACCTCAAGAGCCAGCTATACCGTTTCTTAATATATATCCTAAGATGCTCCACTATACCACAAAGACAGTTGCTCTGCTAGGTTCACAGCAGCTTTATTCATAATAACCAGGAACTGGAAACTAGATGTTCCTCAACTGAAGAACAAATAAAGAAAATGAGGTATATTTACAAAATAAAGTATTACCTAGCTTTTAGAAAATAATGACATCATTAAATTGACAGGCAAATAAATGTCATTAGAAAAAAGTTATCCTGGGTGAGGGAATCAAAATCAAGAAAGACAAATACATTGTGTACTCTCTTATAAGTGGATATTACCTGTTAGGTAAAGGATTATCATGCTATAGCCCAAAGACCCAGAGAGGCTAAGGTACAAGGAAGACTCTAGTGGGGACATATGAATCTTTCTGGAAGGGAGAAATAGAATATATTCTGTGGGTGAACTGGGATTAAGTAAGGATGGAAATAGGAGGGATCTGGTGAAGGAGGAGAAATTTATGGAGAGAATACAGGGAGAGAGGCTAGAATTGGGGGAAACCAGGGGGGCAATGTTGAAATCTAAGGCAGGGGAACTCCTAGTAACGGGCTATACAGAGCATGAATTGGGCTAACTTCTGTAACCAGGCAAGGCTTCTAATGCTAAGACTGGGACACCAAACAAAAAACAAAACTTCAGACCTATAACCTGTCCTGCTTTCAAGATGTGCTGTGGCAATAGTGTTGCAGAATTTGTGGAAGTGACCAACCAATGAATGGTCCAACTTGAAGCTTAAGTCATGAGAGGGAGATCATGCCTAACACTGCCTGCAGGAACCTGCAACTAGATACTGGATAGCTCAGAGTCCTAATGTAGAATTAAACATGACTTAAAAAAAGTCAGTGAAAGGGTTCCTAATGATATCCTGCTATACTCATACACTGGTGCCTAGTTACCCAATTGACACCAGAGAGGCTTAATCTGACCTGTGATGGGAGTAGATAAAAAGTACAGCCATTATGGAGAGATCATAGAACCCGACAAAAGATGGAAGGAAGGATTATAGGAGCCAGAACCTTTGAGGACACAAGGAGAACATGGCCAACAGAATCAACTAAGCAGGGCTCTTAAAGGTTCAAAGATACTGATGTGATAACCAGGGAGCCTGCATGGATCTGAGCTAGATGCTTTTCATACAGCTATAGCTGTTTAGCTTGGGTTGTTTTTTCTTTCTTTCTTTCTTTCTTTCTTTCTTTCTTTCTTTCTTTCTTTCTTTCATTTTGTTTTTCTTTGCTTTGGACTTCTAATAATTGGAGTAGAGGTATCTCTGACTCTTTTGCCTGCTGGATAGACCTTTTTTCTCCAACTGGGTTACCTTCTTTAGTCTTCAGATATGAGTATATGAGTGTTTATTCCTAATTTTAATGAACTTTGCTATACCATGGTTGGTTGATATAACTGGGAGTTCTAATTTTCTGAAGAGAAATGTAGATTCAGTGGATGATTTGGAATGGGAGTAGTGAGGAGAGACTAGTGGGGAGGAGGGAGAGGAAGGAGGGAGCAGAGGGAGGGCAGGAAAGGAAGATAATAGTCCGAATGTATTATATGAGAACAAAATAAATTTTAAAAATTTAAAAAAATAAAATGAAAATGGTAATAGTAAATATAAGTGAAAATAAAGAAAAAAGACCCATAGTAATCTTATTTAATTTTTTCTTAATCTAAAATGGCATTTAATATTAGCTGCTTTAAAATAAAATTGCTGGGCCCTTTCTGTCTGTACCTCCACCTGAACCTGTGGTAGACTGGCATGGCTGCTCCCATTCTCTATATCCCTGCCTGTCTCCTAGAAGTTCTGTTCTAACCACAGACATAGGTGAGACCTTTGCCCAATACCCACACCAGCTGCACCCTCATAGAAACCAGCAGACATGGGATCTGTCTATCTCTGTGAGAGACCCATTACCCTTCAGCTTATAATTATAGCTTCATATGTGGCAGATCTCCTATATGCTCCTCCACCCCACAGTTCTGCCTTTTTCCTGGGCGGGGGAGGGCTGCTCTGACCAGGAACACAGGAGGAATGCTCTAACCTGGGACATACAACTCCTCCATCCTAGGAGGCCTGCTCCAATCAAAGACAGCTAGGACAGTTGATGAGAGAGACAAGCAGATTGCAAAAGGCAAACACAAAAACATAATCAAAAGAAGTCAATGCAATTTAGTATGATCCGAACCCAGTTCTCCTACCATAGCAAGCCTCTGGATCCTCTAATACAACTGAAGAGCAAGATTCTGACCTTAAATCCCATCTCATGAAGACAATAGAGGCCTTTTGTGATAAAATAAGTAATTACTTTTAAGAAATACAGGAAAACACAGGCAAAGAGGTAGAAACCCTTAAGGAAGAAACAAATAAAGCCCTTAAAGAAATATAGGAAAGTACAATCAAACAGGGGAAGGAATTGAATAAAATAGTACAAGACCTAAAAATGGAAATGAAAACAATAAAGCAATCAGAAATTAACGCAACTCTGGAGATGGAAAACATAGGAAAGATAACAGGAACTATGGAGGCAAGCATGACTAATAGAATACAAGAGATGGAAGAGAGAATCTCAGGTGTAGAAGATGCCATAAAAGATATTGATACATAGGTCAGAAGAAAATTCCAAGTATAAAAATATCTTAATCCAAAACATCCAGGAAATTTGGTGCACAATAAAAAGACCAAATCTAAAAATAATAGGAATAAAAGATGGTAAAGATTCTCAGTTCAAAGGGCAAGAAAACCACTTCAATAAAACCATAAAAGAAAACTTCTCTATCCTGAAGAAAGAAATGGGCATAAACATATAAGAAGCCTACAGAACACCAAATAGACTGGGCCAGAAAAAAAATCCACCTACTACAGGATAATCAGAACACTAAATATGCAGAACAAAGAAAGAATATTAAAAGCTGTAAGGGAAACTGGCCAAGTAACATATAAAGGCAGACATATTAGAATTATACCTGATTTCTCAACATAAACTCTAAAAGACAGAAGATTCTGGACAGAAGTCATGCAGACCCTAACAGAAAATAGATGTCAATACCCATTACTATACCCAACAAGACTCTCAGTCACCATAGATGGAGAAAACTAGATATTCCTTGACAAAACCAAATTTGAACACTATCCTTCTACTAATCTACCCCTACAGAGGATACTAGAGGGAAAACTTCAACACAAGGAAGGTAATTAAAATCAAAAGAACACAAGAAATTAACAACATCTCACAATAAACACAAAAGGAAAGAATCACAGACATATAATGCCACCTCTAACAGCAAAATAACATGAATTGATAATCATTGATTAGTAATAGCTCTCAATATCAATGAACTCAATTCGGCAATACAAAGACACCAAGCTAACAGACTGTATACTTAAACGGGATCCATAATTCTTATGCAATTAGGAATCACTTCTTAGCAACAAAGATTGACACTACATCAGAGCAAAGAGCTCGAAAAAAGTTTTTCAAGTAAATAATCTCAAGGAACAAGCTCGAATAGTCATTCTAATTAGTATCCAGTAGAATAGACTTTCAACCAAAAGTAATCAAAAAAGTTGGGAAAGGACATTTCATATGCATCAAAGGAAAATTCTATCAATATGAAGTCTCAATTATGAACATCTATATCCCAAATGCAAATGCACCCAAATTCATAAAACAAACTTTAGCAAAGCTCAAAACAAACATTGAAACTCACATAATAATATTGGGAGACTTCAATACCCCATTCACACCAATGGATAGGTCATCAGAGAGAATCTAAACAGACATATAATGAAACTAACAAGTTATGAACCAAATAAATTTTACAGACACCTACAGGAACATTTAACTCCAAAAAAAAAGAATGTATCTTTTTCTCCACACCTTCTCCAAAGATGTTGCATTCTATCAAATCACCATGGACTAAGGCTGGACTTCAATAACAACAAAAACAACAGAGAGCCAACATGCTCACAGAAACTGTACAACTATGTACTGAATCATAAATTGGTGAGGGAAGAAATGAAGAAAGAAATTAAAGACTTTCTAGAATTAAAAATGCGATCGCACAGCATAATGAATTTAAAGGGAAACAATGAAAGCAGCACTAAGGAAAATTTATAGCACTTGGTGCCTTCATAAAGAAATTGGAGAGATCCAACTTAACAGTATACCTGAAAGCTATAAAACAAAAAGAAGCAGACATACACAAGAGGAGTAGACAGCAGGAATTACTCAAAGTGAGGGCTAAAACAACCAATTAGAAATAAAAGGAACAATACAAAGAATCAACAAAATCAAGAGCTGGTTCTTTGAAAAAATCAACAAAATCGATAAACCCTTAGCCAAACTAACTAAAAGGCACAGAGACAGTATAAAAATTAACAAAATCAGAAATGAAAAGGGAGACATAACAACAGAAACAGAAGACATTTTAAAAAACATCATATTTTACAACAAAATCCTCTACTCTATAATCTAGAAAATTTAGATGAAATGGATGCTTTTCTAGATAGATACCAGGTACCAATGTTAAATCGAAATCACTCAGACTATCTAAAATGTCCCATAACCACTATGGAATTAGAAGCTTTCATTAAAATCTTTCCAAAGAACAAAAGCCTAGGGCCAGATGGTTTTAGTGCAGAATTCTACCAGATCATTAATTAGCGAATACCAATACTCCTCAAACAATTTCTTAAAAGGGAAACAGAAAGACTACTACTTAATTCCTTCTATGAGACCACAGTTACTCTGCTACCTAAACCACACAAAGATCCAAGAAAAAACGAGAACTTCAGACCATTTCACTTATAAATATCAATGCAAAAATACTCAGCAATATTCTTGCAAACCAAATAAAAACCATTATTCACCATAATAAAGTAGGCTGCATTCCAGAGATGCAGGTATAATTCTATATACTATGGAAATCCATCAATGTACTATATAAAAAATTCACTATATAAACAAACTCTAAGGAAAAAAATACATGGTCACTTTTTTAGTTGCTGAAAAAGAGACTTTGGCAAAGTTCGACATGTCTTCATATTCCAAGTCTTAGAGAGATTAGGAATTCAAGGCATATACCTAAGCATAAGAAAAGTGGTATACACCAAACCAGTAGCCAACATCAAATTAAATGGAGAGAAACTTGAAGCAATCCTACTAAAATCAGGGACAAAACAAGGCTGCCCACTCTCTCATTATCTATTCCAAAAAGTACTTTACGTTATAGCTAAAGCAATAGATAACTGAAGGAGATCAAGGGAATACAAATAGGAAAGAAATCAAGGTATTGCTATTAGTAGATGATATGATAGTATACATAACCTCCAAATTGTATCATAGAACTACTACAGTTTATAAAAAAAAACTTCAGCAATGTAGTTGGATATATAACTAACTCAAATAAATCAGTAGCTTTTTCTTTATACAAATGATAAACTGGCTGAGAAAGAAATCAGGAAAATAGTACCCTTCGCAATAGCCATAAATCATATAAAATATCTTGGTGTAACTCTAACTAAGCCAGTGAAAGATTTGTATGACAAGAAATTCAAGTTCCTAAAGAAAGAAATCAAAGAAGACAACAGAAGAGGGAGAAATCTTCCATTTTCCTGGATCTGCGGAATTAACATAGTGAAATGGTCAGCTTACCAAAACCAATCTACACATTTAATGAAATTCCCATCAAAATATCAACAAACTTTGTCACGGATATATAAACAGTAATTCTCAACTTCACATGGAGAAATAAAAATTCCAGGATAGCCAAAACAATTCTGAACAATAAAAGAACTTCTGGAGGAATTGCTATCCTTGACTTCAAGCTGCACTACAGAGTACTAGTGATGAAAAGACCACAAGGTTTTGGTACCGAGATAGACAGGTTGATCAATGGAATAGAACTGTAGATCCAGAAATAAGCTCAACTATGTACAATTGATCATTGACAAAGAAGCAAATATGATAAAAGTGTAAAAAAGAAAGCTGCTCTAACTGGAAGTCTGCAGGTTGAAGAATGCAAATTTATTCATATTTGCCATCCTGCCCAAAGCTCAAGTCCAGGTGGATTGAGGACTTCAACTAAAACTGATACACCAAATCCAATAGAAGAGTACATGGGAAATAGCCTCAAAAGCATTGACACAAGGGAAAATTTCTTAAACAGAACACCAATGGCTCAGGTTCTAAGATCAACAATTGATAAATGGAAGCTCTTGAAACTGAAAAGCTTTTTTATGGCAAAGGACATGGTCAATAAGATAAAAATGCAGTTTACAGATTGGGATAAGATCTTCACTAACCCACATATGATAGATGGCTGATACCTAAAATATATACAATCTCAAGAAGTTAGACTCTAGAAAATCAAATAACCCAATCAAAAAATGGTGTACAGAACTAACCAGAGAATTCTCAACTAAGGCATCTCAAATGGCCAAGAAGCACTTAAAGAAATGTTAGTCATCATCCTTAAAGAAAATCATCCTTAAAGAAGTCCTTAGTCATCATGGAACTGCAAATCAAAACAACTCTTGAGGTTCCAGCCAATTAGAATAAGATCAAAGACCTAAGGGACATGGTGGCAAGGATGTGGAGAAAGAACACTTCTCCATTGCTGGTAGGATTACAAACTGGTACAACCACTCTAGAAATAAACCTGAAAGTTCCTCAGATAATTGAAAATAGTTCTACCTGAAGACCCAGCTATATCACTCCTGGACATATACTCAAAAGATGTATCCACATTATTATAAGGATACATGTTCTACTATGTTCATAGTAGCCTTATATGTAATAGCCAGAACCTGGACGCAACCCAAGTATTTCTCAACAGAAGAATGTATAGGGAAAATGTGGTTCATAAACGCAATGGAATACTATTCATCTATTAAAAACAATGACATCATGGACTTTACAGGCAAATGAATGGAACTAGAAAGTATGTTGAGTGAGGTAACCCAGACCCAGAAAGACATGCATGCTATATACACACTGATAAGTGATTATTAGCTAAAAAGTACAGAATACCCATGATATACCCCATAGACCATTAGAAGTTAAACAAAAGGGCAGCTTTAAATGAGGATGCTTAAATAACACTAGAAGGGGTAACAAAATAATCATGGGAGGCAGAGGGAGGGATCAGAGTGGGAGAGGGGAAGCAGAGGGGAAAAGAGGACAGGATTTAGTATGAGGGAAGATAGGAGAGAAGCCCAGTGGTCCAGGAGAATGATTGGAAATATTCTAATCATTCCAGTATTTGCAGCTGATGGGGGTTGGGTGGGATGAACCTCCAGAAAGTCCCAGAGACCTGGAATTGGAGAGTCTCCCTGAACTCAATGTGGGTGACCTAAGCAGAAATACCCAATTGTTGGTTTATGGAACCTGGAGAGACTACCTCAAGTAGTTAGTCAGGGCCCCCAGTGGAGGGTTGGGAACAGCTCAAGCAACAAGATTAACAATTTATAAACGGGACCACATGAATCTCAAAAGCTTCTATAAGGTAAAGGATACTTTCAAAAGGACAAAAAGCCTACAGATTGGAAAATTTCTTCACCAACCTCATATCTGAGAGAAGGTTGATATCAAAAATATACTAAGAACACAAGAAGCTAGACATCAAGAAACCAAACAACCCAAGTTGAAAAATGGGGTCCAGATCTAAAGAGAGAATTCTTTTTTTTCGATATTAAATAATTTATTTTTTTTAATTTCTTTTTTTTTTTGAACATGAAATGCTTTTTTATAGCATGTTTTACAAGGGGAGGGGGTAAGAGGGGCCAGGTGGTGGAAAAGTACAAAATCTTCTTGGCCTGTGCCTTGAAACATGTCATGGTCTATACGGTATATTGCCTTGAATTATGATCTACCTGCTGTTCTTCAGAAGATATGGTACACTGCTTGAGTTATTGTCTCCCTGCTATTCTTAAGATGATATGGTACTCTGCTTTGAGTCTATCTGCAGTTGCTAAGCAGGTTATTGCATTTGCCAAGCTTCAGAGGACATTGTGCAGGTGGGGAAAGGTAGGGGGTGAGGGTAAGGGCGAGGGTCCTGGCTTCTGGCATCTCCCCCTTCTCTGTTTAGTTAGAGAAGGCGTCTTATGTTCAATCCCAACTATGTGAGTTTTGAATTTGGATGTCTAATTATGGGGGGTCTTAGACAAGTTCACAACCCCAAAACACTGATGTGAGACGAGTCACATCGATGGTCGAAGGTTTTAGGCTGTCGACGATGGGCAACGTCAAGGGACTCCGATGTGGGTGAAAGGAGGGTGAGAGCCCTATCTTAGGCCATGTAGGCTGCACCCACTCCCAGCACCACGCACTCCTTTTCGGCTGCATTGGGTGGGCCCCTGGGAAGTGGACCTACAATAATCCCGTCATTGGGCTAACTCACAGCCATCCTAGTCTCTTGTAAATGTTCAAGTTACCAACCATTTGTCAGTTTGGGGTGTAATATTGTCATAAAGGAAGGCTCCCCAATGTTAGCGGCCATATCAAGGGCGGCCTTGGTTTAGGAAAAAGCCAATTTTTGTTGTGGTGATCAAGAGGCCAAGCTCTCTAGCGAGAGAAACGAGGGCAAAGCCAGGCATACCAGGAACCCTTCTGGAGGGCGTGGAAGTCTAGCGGTCGACTGTAGGGGGAGGCAGGGGAGCTGGCAGCTGTGTCAGTCTCCTGCGGAATCACTTCTGGATCCTCTTCAATTTTCGGCTGATGGTAATGAACTTCAACCATCTTCTTGATGGCAGCATCAACCTGGTTCCGTGGATGACAGGTCGCGGGCAACGATCTCTGTCTCGCTCAATCTTGATGTCGTGCGCACATCCTAAAGAGAGAATTCTTGACAGAGGAATCTCTAATGGCCAAGAATTACTCAAAGAAATGTTCACCATCCTTATTCATCAAGAAAATGTTAATCAAAATGCCTATGGTGATCCATCTTACATCAGTCAGAATGGCCAAGATCAAAAACTCAAGGAATGGCTCATGCTGGTGAGGATTTGGAGCAACGGAAACACTCCTCTATTGGTGGTGGGAGTACAAACTTGCACTACTTTGGACATCAATTTTGCAATTTGTCAGAAATTTGAAAATAGATCTATTACATGACCTAGCTATACCACTCCTATAGGTATACCCCAAAGAAGTTCTACCATACTACAAGGACACTTGCCTATGTTTATAACAGCTTTATTTATAATATCCAGAAACTGGAAACAACTTAGATGTCTCTAATGTGAAGAATGGATAAAGACAATGTGGTACATTTACACAATGGAGTATCAATTCGTCAGTAAAGCAATGACATCATGAAATTTCTGGTTAAATGAGCAGAACTAGAAAAGATGATCTTCAGTCAGGTGACTCAGACAAGAAGGATAAACATGGTATGTTTTCACTTGTAAATGTATATCAGTCATAAAATACAGGATAGCCATGCTACAAACCACAGACTCAAAGAAGCTAAGTAACAAGGAGGGCCAAAGGGTAGATTCTTGATTCTCAAGAGAATGGGAAATAGATTAGATTTCCATGGTGGATAGATGAGTTAGGGAAGGAGATGGGAACAGGAGAGATGAGTTGGGTGTAGGACAGAGAAAAAGAGTAGTGAGAAAGACCTCTGGATTGGGAGAGGGATATTTTCTGGCATGAGGTAGAAAACTAGCACAATGGAAATTCTTAGGAATCTACAAAGGTGAATCTAGCTAAGATTCCTAGCAATGAGGCATAGGGAGCCTGAACTGGCCATCTCTTTTAACTAGGCAAAACTCTCATTGGAAAGATTCAAACACTAACCCTTATCCCCCCAAAATTTAGACCCACAATTTGTCATGACTACAAGATGTGCCAGGTTAAAAGATGGAGCAAAATTTGAGGAAAGGGCCAACCTATGACTAGCCCAGCTTGAGAACTGTACCATGAGAGGTAGCTCACCTCTGACATTATTAATAGTATCCCGCTATACATCAAAGCAGGAGCCTAGCATAAATTTCATCATAGTTGCTACACCCAGCAATTGATGGCAACTGATGTAGAGACCCACAGTCAAACATTAAGAGGAGATTGCTGAGTCCTGTGCAAGAAGTGGAAGAAGGACAGAAGGAGTCAGTGGAGTCAATGACACTAGAAGAAAACCTACACAATCAACTAACCAGGGGCCCAGGGGCCTCATAGAGGCTTCACTGCCAAGCAGAAATCATGAATCCGATAGACTTGGTCCTCTGCACATATGTAAGAGTTGTGCAGTTGGTCTTACTGTAGGACTCTCCAAGCAGGACCAGAGGCTGTCTCTGACTACATTGCCCACCTTTGGATCTCTTTCTCCTAACTTTGCTATCTTGGTGAGCCTAAATAGAAGAAAATGTCCCTAGTCTTATTGCAACTTTCTATGCCAAGGCTGCTTGATATCTATTGAAACCCTCCCTTTTCTGATGAGAAGGGAGTGAGGGGTAGACTCGGGAGAGTTGAGAAGGGAGGATGGGACTAGAAGGAAAGTAGGTAAGTGAAGCTGTGGTTGGGATGTAAAGTCAATAATTTAGTTAATAAAAGAAAAAAATCTCAACACCTTGGAGAAAAAAAAAACACTAGAAACAAAACAGACAAGAAAAGAACCAACCAAATAAACAAACAAAAAAACACTGCAGCCTTAAGCCTATTGCACAGTAAGGCATAGCTTTTGTGATGTTTTTCTTCCCATTTTGTGTTTGGAAACAAGTTCAAAGCTTCTTGTTCAGGAGATATCCATTAACTAAAGACAAAGAGACATTTCCAAAGCAGTTACTAAGACTTTTGAGATCCCAGGCTCTGGAGATGATTCTATGCTATGGATATACCCTACAGTATTTTAAGTCCTTATAATTAAGTGAATGTAGAAGTGAGAATGACTTTGGGTTCCCAGATAATTAAAAAATGAATAATGGTATGAGACAGGCAAATTGGATGAAACAAATATATTTTGTAGTTATTTTAGATAATCACAAGAAGGATCATCTCTAACTCACTATATTTTTTTGTCTGTTCAAAATTGGTTATAACTTTACAAAATGAAAATCAAGAACTAAAGCAGCTGAAAAGTGTGTGAAACATAAGCAAAACAGAGATATGAGGAATTATGGTTCAAATAACAGACAGAGGCAGATGTGGCACCACTGGAGGGCTATAAAAATTTGGAGGGTCAGTCTCCTATTGCATAGTTGCACGGACCTGTGATAGATTTCAGGAGGTGAAAATCACTTGTCTTCTTTAAATGAATTGCTGGTCCTTAATGGTTATTCTCAAATTATTGTTAACATAAGGTGCTTTAAAAATGGTTTTTGTTATTAATTAAAATGCTTAAACATTAAAGGGAGAATGTTATGGCTCATTTAACTAAGTTGAATACAACTTAATTTATTGTTTTGCTTAAATTAAAACTTCAATATTCTTCTATTGTATTATACTCACATTTTTATACAATTCTGAGTTTCACATTTATGTCTACACAATCAAATGAAAAAAATAAGGTCTTTTTTTTAAGGAAAATGAATTAATTAGAATAAGAGTAATTTACTCTGCGATCATTATAGTGTGTCTTAATTTAGGAAGAGGTGACATTAACTAGAACATATATCATGAAATCAGTTAAATACTATTGGTAGATAATATTAGATAAAAGACGATCCATAAGTTGATGTTACTTATAAATGACATATATGTTGATGGACAATATGACTATCTTTATAGTAAAATATTAATCATATAAATACTTTTCTGGTCATTATGAGTGCATTTAGAGAGTACCTTTTTTCTATTTATTCTTTATTTTATTTTTTTATTTATTCTCCTATCATATTGACTATATCATCCCCTCCTTCTACTTCTCCCGGTTCTCTTTCCTTTCTCTCCCAGGATTGGTAGATCGATAAAATGTATATTGGTTTAATAAATCAGCCCATGTTAATCACTGTGAGAACCGCTTCCTCCACAGGCATGTGAAGCTAGTGGAGTCTGTCTTTTTGTCTGAATAATGGATACTAGACATCAAAACTGTTGTGTTATTACTGTAAACATTAGCATAAAAAAGGACAGCCTCACGTATGGCAGGTGGCCAGCTTAAGCTTAAGTTTACCCTTCAGATTGTCTTTTTCTAAGTTAGATCCACGAGTGTGTTTAAACATGATAAAGGTAGCATCAGTAAGTGGAGCACAGATTTTATACTTGTCATTATCAGCTTTTATACTCTTAAACTTTTAATTTTTTAATTTTTGTAACATCTCATTCATGATCACTGTATTTACATAATTTTCATACTTTTTGCTTTCCTTCAAATCCCTACATTGTCGCTATGACTCCCTCTCAAATTCATGACCTCTACCCCTTTAATTTTTGTCATTATATTTTGATATTTAATAAATTTAGGGTCTCTCACATGTATGTATGTTCAGGGTTGATGACTAGAGATATGAATGTTCTCAGGATGTATGTTTTGGTAGAAGACTGATTCTCCTTCAGAAATCACAAATTGCCTTCATCTATGTTTGGGACATTGTGAGATCTTGTTTTTTTGTAATCATATTGTCAACACATCATAAATGTAGTTTCTCAGGCAGAAGATTCCATCGTATATAGCCACCTAGGCTTTCTGACCTTTCCAACCTTTTTAGCCTCTGTTCCTCCATGTTTCCTGGGCCGTAGGAGTAGGGGATGGATATGGATGTTACATATGCTATGAAAATATAAAACATCTTGATCTCAATCGTATTAATAGAGCAGAGTTTTCATGATAGTTCTTCAAAGATAAATAATTGTCAAAGCTTTCTTTTCTTTTTTACTTGTGAAACACATTAATAAAATCTATGGATATAAAATTTCACTCATTCTGGAAATTTAATTGAAGAATATTTTAGTTTTTGAATAATTTATTAAGATATTACAGCATAAAGTTTTTCTTGTTGCATAGCAATGAGAATCTGAATACTAATTAATCAACTAGAGTTTTTTTCTACAAAGTTTATGAAAATGTCTGCATTCCATTTGCAAAAATCATAAAAAATTATCTTTTTTTGGTTTGCATGTTTTCTTTAGGAAGTTTAAGTAAAGTATGAGTGTACTGGATATTAATAATTTCCATTTTACAGTCTCTGTATTCAGTTCTATCACTGTTTTTTGTCCCACATGTATTTTCCTTTTGCCCTTTTCATGTAAGTATAAGTAATTTATCCTTAAGTATCCAAGTCTTTTGCAATCTAAGTAGATTCTATCACACATTTTACCTATAACTAGATTTTTCTCTGGTTTCTTTTTTCTTTCTATCTATCTATCTTTCTTTCTTTCTTCCCTCCCTCCCTCCCTCCCTCCCTCCCTCTTTCTTTCTGTCTGTCTTTCTTTCTTTCTTTCTTTCTTTCTTTCTTTCTTTCTTTCTTTCTTTCTTCTTTCTTTTTATTTTCTTTCTTTTTTCTTTCATTCTTTTTGAGAGACAGAGATCTTGTCATATCAAAAACTCTATAAAGCTTCATTCTCGGTAGCAGACAGACACTGCATTTGTATTTCTGATCACACATTTCAGTGTTTGTAGCTCAATTCATAAATTTGACCTGGCTGCAAGATCCTCCTAAAATGATAGTTTCTTTGAAAGAAAAATGACAAATCATTTAAATAATATTATTATGGCATAGTTATTTTTCCCCAAGGTTGCTCCCAAACCACAAATCATTACTGAGTCAATTTAAATAATTTGTTAAATGATTCTGCAATTTCTGTTCTCTTCAGGATATTGAGATTGTCAGTTTGTATCTCAGTATCATTATTACCCCATCATTCTTATCTGACATATTAGCTCTGAATAAAGAAAGAAAATTCTCAACAGAAAATATTCACTCAGTCTCACATTTATTCATTTATTTTTCTCATCTACACAGATTTAAAAGTTTAAAATGTTCCGTTCAGAGAAGTGGTTTCCATTTGTGGTAAGGCACAGACTATCTTGATTTTTTAATTTATTAATTAATTTATACTTTGTAGTATGGTGGCATCAGGATCATGAGAGGTTGTGTTTTCATGTAATAGATTCTTATGTTTTCAGTTTGGTTGTTTCTCATTCTGGTTCTGACATGATGTTCTCTTTCTAATATACACATGTAATATATGTAATATGATATCTATTACATTACACATATATATTTTTATATATTATACACTTACATAGTGTTATATATTATACACTTACATAGTGTATATAAAGCATGCATTGTATGATTTTATATTATATTAATTTACATTATATATTTTTAATATTATATATATAACATACACACATGTTCTTCAAACAACTCTATTACTAATGGTAGAATTTTGATTTTCTTGAAACAGGGGCAAATTCTGTAGGCCTGGCTGGCTCCAGCCACACAAATCTCTTTTGCCAGTCTCTCAAATATAAGAACTGCAGCAAGGTTTAATCAAAAATAGCTTCACATAGCTTTATCTTCCACTCTTCAACTTAAGAATCTAGAAATTATAATCTTATCAACTAGTTAACTTTTATACTTAAGGAGTCATTATGTGTTTCTGCAATTTCCTATCTCAATTTAACATGCAGATCTTGATTATTTGTTGTATTTATAAATGGCTTTTGAAAGTAGGGCCTTACACAGTTTTATGGTGCTTCCTTATGCTAAGAAGAGTTTGGTCTACCTTTGGTTTCACAGTGATACTTATGGGTTGGTTAGTGGAATATTAGTTGGCTCTTTATACCAACTTATTATATCTATTTAAACCCAGCTTGTCACAGTTCCTTTTCTTCTTCACTGGTATCTAGTACTAGAGATGTGATTTTTATGAGTTGATGGCTTGTCATTCTTGCTCTGCTGGCTGTTCATCCTGTCAAAACACATCTGGATTTGTGTGTACTTCCTCTATTTGAAGGCCCTGATGAGCAACAGTATAATACCGTTGCTATCCCAGATATTTATCGGTTTTCTCAATGTTTTTATTGTTAGATGGAGGTTAAGGCTCATTTCATTGGGTTTGGCAGACAACATACTGGTGAACAAACAATACTGTTGCATGGGTTATGCATGGATGAGTATGGTCCATAGGATCACATATTACAATGCTGGTACCCAGTTAGTGTAACTGTTTAGGAAAGATTAGAAGTATGGCCTTGTAGAAGGATGTGTGCCAGTGGGGTCCACTTTATAATTTTAAAACTCATGCTATTTCTCTCTCTCTCTCTCTCTCTCTCTCTCTCTCTCTCTCTCTCTCTCT
>NW_021604921.1:185967-221110 GCF_004785775.1 Grammomys surdaster | reverse complement strand
TCTCTCTCTCTCTCTCTCTCTCTCTCTCTCTCTCTCTCTCTCTCTCTCTCTCCCTCCCTCCCTCCCTCCCTCCCTTCCTCCCTCCCTCTCCTCTCTCTCTTTCTCTATCTCTTATTTGTGGTCATTATCTCATTATCTCAATATATAAGTTTTCAGCTACTGCTCCAATATCATCTTTGCCTGTATACTACCATTCTCTTCACCAGAATGCTCACTGACTCACTTTCTAAAACTGTAATACCAATCAATGATTTGTTATATAAGTTGGCTTGGTCATGGTGTCTTACACAATAATGTAGAAATAACTAGGATGTGTGAGAAGGTCCACTCTCTTCTCATTCCTTCTAATAGAGGTAGGTAAGAGAATCAGAGGTCTTATTGTTTCTATATGAAGAAGAACGTTCATTTTCACTTTCCTTCTCATCCCTCCTAACATTGGAGGTTTAAGGGACTGTACAGATACAAACATATAGTGATTGGAAGTGCATTTCTATTCATCATGGCTACAAGTGGCACGGTGACATAGTTTCTTCTGCTATGTCATTTTCCTTAGGTAGAAGGACTAAGCTTTCTTTGGTTCTTTAAATTTTTCTTTTCATTGCTCATTGCTGCTGTGACTTTGAGATTCAATGGTATTCTGCTTTTGGACATACGGGGAGCAATTTATTATTTTGCCTCTTTATACATCCTGAGGTGACTTGTTAGCTGAGCTGCTTTATTTTTAACATTCACATTCTGCTCTTGCTTGTAAATTGTTGAAGATTTTCATGTATCAAAAGGCAATAATTAGTATGACCTGAGCTATTTATTCCCTTTTAGCTGAAGCTGAAGTGTTTATACTGTTTTAGGTTGTTGTTTTCCTTAGTGATGTTTTCTTTCATGGACATAAACACCTCTTACACTTTATTAAATATACATCACATGAGTATTTAAATACGTGAAAATATTTTAGATAATTTTGACTTAATTCATATGAAACAATGTCTCTTGCATAGCATTGATAAAGGTATTAATTTCAAATGGTGAATGGAAGTCTGTTTTTTTCATACTGCAGGTCTTCAACTTGTATCCAATGAAGTATGGTGCTGGACAGAGATAGGCGGGCATAACCATAATGTTGAGAAACATTGATCTAGGCTAAATATAACACCATAGTTAAAGCATTTCTCTCTAGTTCAGAATTTATTCTTGTTTCTGGCATTTTTTGGGATATACTGTCTCTGTACTAGATGTCATGCTTCTCTTTAGCAAAAGGAAGAGAAAAGAGTTATAAAAAGCAATCCTAGACTCACTAAAAGTAAAGCAAAAAGTACCATTCAACTATATTTTAACTGTGTCTTTATTTTTATAGCTCTCTAGGTTAATGAAAAAGACTATAACACAATATTTGAAAAGAAATCGGTATTAATATTTTCAAAGTAACATCTCCCAAAATATTTTGTAAAAGTTATGAAGAATGCTTAAATAATTGATGCAAATATCTTAGAATATAGCCCAACATACATTGAAAATAAAGGTCCCTTTAAATATTTGCTTTTAAATAACATGTAAACATCATTGTTTTATGCAGTAGAGGACAGTGTCATAGGATCTGTTGGATTCAGGAAGATAATGAGAACACAATGTTTTGGTTTTAACTTCAGAGAGGTAAGATAATGGATTTTATGTTTCTGAGAATTATGAATTTATAATAAAACATACTTTGTAGAAAATAATAAAAATAGAATAATAAAGTATTAAAATACCTAAGGAAGTGTTTTAAAAGCCTAAGATGGTGTCTGGGCTGCAGGAATAAATTAAGTTTGAGGAAAGAAGAAGAGACCTAAAGAATGAAGGTTCACAAGCAGAAAAAAGGCAGAAAGCATTTAATAGCAATAGGAAAAATGACCAAGCACATGTCGCAGAGACAAAGTGTTCCAGGGCAGTTCATGAAATTGGGCTGGAAACATATTTTGAACTGGGTCATTTTGGCCTCATTCATGTTTCTGAGAAAAGCAACTGCTAATTGCTTCAGAGTGAGGGGAAATTATGTTCTACAAAGCATGACTAAATAGTACAGGTTTGTAACAAAAAGATGTCAGAGTTGTGGGTAGTATGAACCCAGAAAGTTAATGAATAGCATGGCATGTTTTCAAAATAATATTTATTTCAAGACTTTTGAATCTTAGAAACTCCCAAAATGCTCATCGACAAGAGGGTAACATACTTTGAATAAAATAAATTTTAGTGTCTAAAATAATATGACATCTTTCAATCAATTAAGCTTCTTTACCAAAGCAGGTATTACATGCAAGATTATATTATTAAATAAAAGAAATACAGATCTCTTGACTTCTGTTCTGTTTGAGCAGCCATAAAAAAGCCCTATTCCCAGGAATCAGCAAGATCAACTATAAAATCACTATTATAAGAAAGTAAAAATGGAAAGGAAAATCTCAAGGCATGAGCAGATCAAAACTGCTTTGTTCTGTGGACAAACAAAAAGCAAACTTATTACTTAGAATATATCTTCTGAACATATTCTTTGTTTAATAAAATACAAATACATATTTATTTATATTTAATAAATATAAATACATACTAAAACATGTATATCCATTTATCATATTCATTAAGCTCAAATATTAAGAATACCCATATGCATTTGCTGAGAAAATAACACATGGTGATATCTGGAGAAGAGCCTTCCTGTCTGTGTAATTTCCATTCCACTGGCTATTTTGATACTTCTTCTGTTAGGACCTTTATGGGCTTAACAATTTTTAGTAAGTCATACGATTTTTAAGAAATACACATTTTCACACCATTACCTAATGTGCATACAAATGCCTTTAGTTTATGTTTCTAATTTTTCTCTATGTAGTCTGACAAACAAAATCATGGATATAATTTTTAAGATATTTGATGTACATTAAATTTTATTCAAAAGAATAGAAAAATAAAATACCAAGAGATTCAAGGAAGAAAACTCAGGCAATATTGGGTGCTATGGTTTTTCAAAGCTCTCACTGTGAAAGACACTGGGACCTTCAGAGACACTTCAGCAGATGGGCAACATGATTTCAGCTATTTCTTTTAAATGAACAGTACCAGCTGCTATGTTGAGAAGAGACTGCTGGGGCATATTTAGGATGCTATTACAGCAATCCAGGTAAGAAATGGCAGTGTCTTGCTTGACCAGGAAGGTTAACAAGATGAGCCAATGGCTCAGGCACGGCTATGTGGTTGATAGAGGACTGAAAGTCTTGTAGTTGTCTGTCCTGGGAAAGCTGTTAATATAAGTGTAGCCAAAGGAGAAAGATGAAAGAGAAAAATGGGATCTCTATAAAGACAGGAAGCATGGTAAAAATGCCACCCACATATAGAAAAGTTATGTAAATTAAAGAATCGGAAGAGGAAAAAATAGAAGAAATTATCCACAAGAAAATTCCAATTAGGAAGCAAGAACTTCAGCCTGAGTACCATTTGGGAAGCCAGCACACTTTAATTAAAATTGATGGGTGCTCTTGTGCATTAACGTGGCTCCAGTCAGGCCCATCTGTCTGGGTGGTATGGCTGCCATCTAAAAACAGTGCCAGATTCACAGGCCACAGGTGCCAACCCAAAATAATTTTGAAGATTACTTCGAGCAGGTAAAAAGATTCCAGAAATAGCACAGTCACCTCAGGGACATTTCACTGTGAGTTTGGTACAATTTTCGAATTCCAAGAAAGAATTTAAAGCATGTACAGTTTAGACACTGAGCTAATTCGATCTCTTGTGACCCATGGAAACTGCTTAAATGTCTTAGCTGTTTCCACTAGCCCATGCCATTATTAGAATTTCTAATGCTCACAGCATTGTATAGTATGGCATATACCAATATCTCCACTTAATTTCTCTTTGTATCTGTATAGTTTATATTAATCAAGTCTCTTTGCTTTCGATGCATACAAATGATTCATTTCTCCATTTTTCAACACTAATTTTTGTACTTTTTTCTAGTAACATCAACTAACGTTCTGTTTTTTGTGGATTGAAAGCTAATATTTAAGACTATATGATGCCTTTTGCTAACATAATGGGAAATCAAGGTATTTGCTTTCGGTATTAAGGATGGACTGATAGTTGTGTAAACTGTATCTACATTTATAATCTCGGTTATATTTTTGAAAAAGGAGTTTCCCTGTGCATAGTTCCTGCTTCTTGCCCCATTAAGTATTGCTTTATTTTTTCTTTTTTTATTATTAGGTTCCTACAGTTTCTGGATAACTCTTTATGTTAGACCATTGTTAAAACTTCTCAGAATTCAGACACACTAACATTGGAAAGTATGCTTTAGCTTTATTAAGTATTCCATAAATCACTCCATACAAATCAATACACACACACATACACACACACACACACACACACAGAGAGAGAGAGAGAGAGAGAGAGAGAGAGAGAGAGAGAGAGAGAGAGATGCATATATTCTCAGAGACAGAGACAGACTGTGAGACAGACACAGAGCAAATACTAGTTCTTTTAAGCTTTTTAAGTTTAAGAGTTAAGTGATGACTGAAATGGAGGAGGCAAGACTTTAGACTGAATGCTTATAGTTGATGGAGAATAATGCCAATCTATGCTCATATCGTCTTGGGTGTAGCCCATCACTGAGTCTAACCTGAGTCTTGTCATACACTCCTCCATTTCTTCCTCTTTCCATCCTGCTTGGCCTTGGCTGGCACCCACAGGAATTTGTTTTTCTAGAATACACCTCAAACTCCCTATCATAGATGTTATTTCCTTGATAAAGTAGTTCAACTATTTGTCATTTCCAATAGTAACTTTTCTTTTTTTCTTCATTTTACACACACACACACACACACACACACACACACACACACACACACACATACACACACTATCTATCTGTCTGTCCGTTTGTCTATTTTCTCATATATTCGATCCACAATACAGTTTCCCTCCTTCTACTCCCTCCCCCATCTTCTTTCTCTTTCAAATCCATGCCTCTTTCCTTTCCATTTGGAAGAGGGAAGGCCTTGCAAGAATATCAGCAAACATGCAATGTCAAGTTTCAAACAGACTTTATTCATTGTCTATATTAAGGCTGGAAGAGGAAATCAAGAAAGAGGAAAAGTGTCCCCACAGCAGGCAAGAGACAGAGACAGCCTCTGCTCCCACTGTTAGCAGTGCCACGAGAACATCAAACTGAACATCCATAATATATATGCAGAGGACCTAGGCCAGAGCTGCCCAGGCACCCTGACTGTCAGTTAAGTCTCTGTGAACTCCAAGAGCCCAGGATAGTTGATTCTGTGGGCTATTTTCTCATGGTGTCCTTGACCCCTCTGGCTCAAACAATCCATCCTCCCCCTCTTCAACAGGATTCCCCAAATTCGTCTTATGCTTTGCTCTGTGTTTTTGTATCTGTTCCAAACAGTTCACAGTTGCTGGGAAAGTCTTTCTGATGAGCAACATGGTAGGCTCTGGTCTACAAGTATAGCAAAGTACCATTAGAAATTATTTTATTGACTTTTTATTGCCAGTTGTTCTGGCTGTGTTTGTGTTTGGTTTTATGATTCCCACATCGCTACTTTATTGGCCATGTCTATCAGCAGACTAAGTTGCCATCTGATTTTCTATTCTCCACAGCAATTTAATTAATTTGTAATAAAAGTATCATTTCTTTGGATCTTCTCCAGTATTCTTGTGAGTTATTACTTGATCCTGCCCCCTCGTATACACTAAAACACAAAGGTTGAGGAATAGTACTTTGGAGTATTAGTAATATTGTACGACTACATGGCAAAGAGGGAGTTTCCCTCTTAATAAGCAGCCTCAAAAGCTTTTTCTTTTTTTCTGGTTTTTGTTGTTGTTTTTGTTTGTTTGTTTATTTTTTTCTTTGCTCTTTAAGAGAAGTTACTCTTCTGCTTTAAGTTAGATATTTGAAATAATTTGCAGAATTATAGAATCAATCTCTACTAGTCACTCAAATGAACAATGTAGAATTAAAATGAAAAGTTTTTATAACTTGATCTAGAACACAGTTTGGGTTGTATTTCTGTTTTTTAGTTACTAATAAAATGTGTAAGACTCATGTAACACCTAATACTGGACGTTAAGGGCCCTGAGTAGGAAGGAGTGGATACTTCATAACATTCTGAGATCTGCTCCAGATTGATGAACATTGAATTCTGCTTCTGCCCATCCCAAGAAGTTTTTACAAGATGCCTTTAAAGAAACATACTTTTAGGTCTGAGATAATATTATTTATTGTTTGATATTTTAGCACTTAAATTAATAATAAAAGATGACTTACTCCCACTCATTCTCCAGGCCCTCTGTCCCTATCTCCTACAGCTCATGAGTATGGGAGTGGAGGCATCTCTAGGACATGCCAGAGACCTTGGGTGGGGAAGGTTTCCAGGACAATGCAAGTGACCTTAGATGGAATGTATAACAGTAGAGATAGAAAATCTGAAAGAGACACCTCATATAGACATTCAAGAGCTTCCAGTGGAGGGAAAAGAATACTACCCTGCCCATAAAATTTTCTTCCTTTTCTTTCTTTCTTTCTTTCTTTCTTTCTTTCTTTCTTTCTTTCTTTCTCTCTCTCTCTCTCTCTCTCTCTCTCTCTCTCTCTCTCTCTCTCTCTCTCTCTTTCTCTCTCTCTCTCTTATTTTATTTATTTACATTTCAAATGCTGTTCCCATTCCAGGTCTCACTACCATGAAACCCCCACGTCATTACTCTCCCCTTTGTCCCTAAGAGGGTTATCACCCAACCACCCACTCCTGCCTCACCCCTTTAGCATCCCCTTTCTCTGGAGCATCAAGCCACCACAGGATCAAGCACCTCCCCTCCTACTGATGCGAGATAGGGCAGTACTCTGCTACATATGTAGCAGGAGTTATAGACTGGTCCATGTATACTTTTTTAGTTCGTAGTTTAGTCCCTAAGAGATCTGAGGGGCCCATGTTAGTTGATATTGTTGTTATTCCTATGGGGTTGTAATTTCCTTCAGCTCATTCAGTCCCTCCCCTAACTTTTCCACTGTGGTCCACGGGCTCAGTCCAATGGCTGGCTGTGAGTTTCTGTATCCATCTTAGTAAGGTGCTTGTAGAGCTTCTTAGAAGATAGCCATATCAGGGTCCTGTTTGCAAGCACATCTTGGCATCAGCAATAGTGTCTGGGTTTGGTGTCTGCAGATTTGATGAATTTCAAGATGGGATGGTCTCTGTACAATCTTTCCTTCATCCCCTGATCCATTTGTTTATTCCTGCATTTTCTTTAGACAGGAACAATTCTATGTTAAAAATTTTGAGATGGATGTGTTGCCCTATCCATAAACTGGGGACCTTGTCTATCTACTGGAGATAATCTTTTCATGTTCTATGTTCCCTCTGTTTGGCATTTTGGCTAATGTCATCCCCATTGGGTCCTGGGATCCTCTCACATCCCTGATGTCTGGGACTTTCTAGTGGTTCTCCTCTTTCCCCAACCCCGCTGCTACATATTTCTATTAATTCTCCTGACTCCCTGGACTTCTATCTTGTCTCCTCTAATACCTGATCCTGACCACCCTTTTTTCTTGCTCTCCCCTCACCCACCCAGGTTTTTGTCTACCTCTGCCCTACATGATTATTTTGTATTTTGTTCTCCCTTCTAAGTGGAGTTGAAGTGTCCATACTTTGGCCTTCCTTCTTGTTAAGCATCATATGGTATGAATTTTTCTTTTTTTAGATATTTTTTAAACTTACATTTCAAATGTTTTTTCACTTTCCTGGTTTCCCCTCCACAAACCCCTATTCCATCCCCATCCCCTTGCTTGTATGAGGGTGCTCCCCTAGCCACCCACCCACTCCCTCCCCACTGCCCTGACATTTCCCTACACTGGGGCATTGAGCCTTCACAGGACCAAGGGCTTCTTCTCCCACTGATGCCTGACAAGGTCATCCTCTGCTACATATGCAGTTGGGGCCATGGGTCACTCCATGTGTTCTCTTTGGTTGGTGGTTTGTGGGACTGCATAAGGGTATTCTGGGTCATGGCTGGACAGTTGCCTAGAACCCTGAGACTCTGCATGAGAACTGGCAGGAGTTTGGTGCGTCCAAGAACCCAGGGTCCTGAAAAGCAGTCTAGTCTCCTTAAAACTCAGTCACATAGGCTGGCCATTACAGCCCCTACAGGTAGAGGGAGTGACTAGAGGCCTCAGGCCCTAGGGATTTACATACTAATGAAGGCCAGAGGGCAGAGCAAATTAAGCATGCCTCTCAAGATCCTCCCCCGATTCTCCCCAGATCCTCTCCCTTTCTCCCTCCCTATATAACTCGGGACTGCCCTGAGTTTTGGGGGACGTACTTCCAGATTTATCCACCATCCACCATGACAATAAACCCTTTGGAACCAAGGACTTCCTCATGTTGTTGGGGCTTGCCCACCAAAGCCTCTGGGCTGCTGGAACATCAGACATTCCTCCCGCATGTGGGACCAGCCACAGCATGGAAACCCACTGGGACTCCACAGCAGCTGCGGCCTCTAATTTTCCCCACAGTGGTTTAGTCCTTCGAGCTCTGGTGAGGGTGGGTTGGTCTGGCTGATTGATATTGTTGTTCTTCCTATGGGGTTACAAACCCCTTCAGCTCTTTCAGTTCTTTCCCTAACTCCTCAATTGGGGACTCAGTGCTTAGTCCAATGGTTAGCTGCAAGCATCCTTTTCTGTATTTGTCAGTCTCTGGCTGAGTCTCTCAAGATACAGCCATATCAGGCTCCCATCAGCAAGCACTTCTTGGAATCCACAATAGCTTCTGGGTTTGGTGATTGTATATAGGATGGATCTCCAGGTATGGCAGTCTCTTGATGGCCTTTCCTTCAGTCTCTGCTCCATACTTTCTCTTCATATTTCCCTCTGTGAGTATTTTGTTCCCCTTTATAAGAAGCACTAAAGCACCCACACTCTGAAAATTGGACATAGTATTACCAAGGACCCAGCTATACCACTCTTAGTCATATATACAGAAGATGCTCCAACAAGTAAAAAGGACACATGCACCACTATGTTTATAGCAGCCATATTTATAATAGCCAGAAGCTGGAAACAACCCAGATGTCCCTCAACAAAGGAATGAATGGAGAAAATGCAGTATATTTACACAATGGAGTACTACTCAGCTATTAAAAACAATGACTTCATGAAATTTAAAGGCAAGTGAATGGAACTTAAAAATATTATCCTGAGTGAGGTAACTCAGTCACAAAAGAACACACATGGTATGTACTCACTGATAAGTTGATATTAGCTCAAAAATTCAGAATATCCAAGCTTAAATTCACAGATCATATGAAGCCCAAGAAGAATGTACCACAATTGTGTATGCATTTCTCTGTTGAGGGACATCTGGCCTGTTTCTAGCTTCTGGCTATTATAAATACGGCTGCTATAAACATAGTGGCACATGTGTCCTTGTTATATGTGGGAGCATCTTTTGTGTGTATGCCCAGGAGTGATATAGTTTAGTCCTCATGTAGTACTATGTCCAATTTTCTGAGAAACCACCAGACTGATTTCCAGAATGATTGTATCAGCTTGCAATCCCACCAGCAATGGAAGAATGATCCTTTCTCCACGTGCTTGCCAGCATCTGCTATCACCTGAGTTTTTGATCTTAGCTATTCTGACTATTATGAGGTGGAATCTCAGGGTTGCTTTGATTTGCATTTTCTTGATGACCAAGGATGTTTAATATTTCTTTAGGTGCTTCTCAGCCATTGGAGATTCCTCAGTTGAGAATTCTTCATTTAGCTATGTACCTCAGTTTTAACAGGGTTATTTTTTTCTCTGGAGTCTACCTTCTTGAGTTCTTTGTATATTTTGGATATTAGTCTTATATCAGATGTAGGATTAGTAAAAATCTTTTCCCAATCTGTTGGTTGTTGTTTTGCCCTGTTGACAGCGCCCTTTGCCTTATAGAAGCTTTTCAATTTTCTGAGGTCCAATTTGTTGATTCTTAGAGTACAAGCAATTGGTGTTCTATTCAGGAAAATTTCCCTTTTGCCCATTTGTTTGAGACTTTCCCCAATTTCTCTTCTATTAGATTCAGTGTATCCGGTTTTATGTGGAGGTCCCTGAGTCACTTTATTCTAAACTCTTTGGTAATATCTACTTATCCATGAGTACATACCTTGTGTGTCCTTTTGGGTCTGAGTTTCCTCATTCAGGGGAATATTTTCTAGTTCCATCCATTTGCCCGCAATATATGAGAAGTCTTCTTTTTTAATAGCGGAGTAGAATTCCATTATATAAATGTACCACATTTTCTGTATCTATTCTTCTGTTGAGGGATATTTAGTTTTTTCTAGCTTCTTGGTATTATAAATAAGGCTGCTATGAACACAGTAGTGAATCTGTCCTTGCGATTGATATGTTGGGATATCTTTTGGGTATATGCCCAAGAGTGGTATAGCTGGGTCTACTGGTAGAAATATTTCTAATTATCTTTGGAATGGCCAAATTGATTTCCCAACTGGTTGCACTAGTTTGCAATCCCACCAGGAATGGAAGAGTGTTCCCCTTTCTCCACATCTTTGCCAGCATCTGTTGTCTCCTGAGCTTTTGTTCTTAGTCATACTGATTGGTGTGAGGTGGAATCTTAAGAGTTGTTTTGATTTGCATTTCCCTAATTACTGAGATTGTTGAACATTCTTTTTGATGATTCTGGGCCATTCGAGATTCCTCAGCTGAGAATTCATTGTTTAGCTTTTACCTCATTTTTAAATTGGGTTATTTGATTTTCTGGAGTCTAACTTCTTGAGTTCTTTGTATATTTTGGGTATTATCCCTCTATTGGATGTAGAGTTGGTAAAGATCTTTTCCCAATCTGTGTGCTGCTTTGTCCTATGAACAGTGTTCTTTATATTACAGAAACTTTTCAGTTTCATGAGGTCCCATTTGTCAATTATTGATTTTAGAGCCTGAGCCATTGGTGTTCTCTCTGCCAATGTGTTGGGAGCTGACTCTGAGCCGAAAGTGGCTATTATCTTTGCAGCCATCTTGAGCCATATACCCTGACAAGAGACTTGTTTACAACCACTGAGGACACTCTGATAATTATCTTGATCCTTTCAGTCAAGGCCAGGCAGTGGTAGCACATGGGTTTAATCCCAGCACTTGAGAGACTCAGGAGAGATATAAAAGGAGCAGTCAGAGGTGGTCAGAGGCAGAGAGCAGGCAGACTAGTCAGAGCAGACAGACTTCATCTCCAGACAGACTCAGACTAGACAGACCGACTCAGAGCAGATAGACTCAGAGCATACAGACTAGACTAGACAGAGAGACTAGACCGAGACAGACTCAGTCAGACTCAGGCATACAGACTAGACAGAGCAGACAGACTCAGACTCCATCTCCAGGAGCAGACTTCGTCTCCAGCAAGCAGACTTCGTCTTTGACCAGACTTCGTCTTGTCTCCATTCTTTGAGTCCCCACTCTCTCTCTTGCTCCCTGACTCGCGGACCGAAGCAGCAGAACAGCTCCTTACACCAATGTGTTCGAGGCTCTTTCCCACTTTCTGTTCTATTAGACTCAGCATATCTGACATTATGTTGAGGTCCTTGATCCACATGGACTTGAGCTTCATGAAAGGATATAAAAAATGGATAACTTTGCATTCTTCTGCATGCAGACTACCAGTTATATCAGCATCATTTGTTGAAGATGTTTTCTTTTTTTCCACATGTTATAAAGCTTTCTATATTTTTCCTGTCCATAAGAAATGCAGGGACAAAATGGGGCAGAGACTGATAAAATGGCCAACCAATAACTGATCCAACTTGAGACCCATCCCACGGGCAAACACTAACGTCTGACATTATTACTGATACTCTTTTATACTTGTAGACAGAACCTAATATAGCTGTCCTCTGAGAGGTTCTACCCAGGAGCAGACTGAAACAGATGTAGATACCACATCCTAATACTAGATGGACCTCAGGGACTCTTATGAATGGGTTGGTGGAAGGATTGAGGGTCCCAAGGGGATAGGAATGCCACAGGAAGTTCTACAGAGTTAACTAACCTGGATTCTTGGGCCTCTCAAAGACTGATTCACTAACCAAAGAACATACACAGGTTGGACTGAGATTCTTGGCATATATGTAGCAGGCAAGCAACCTTGTCTTCATGTGGGTACCCCAAAAATTGGAACAGGGGCTGTCGCTAATACCATTACCTGACTGGACTGCTTTTTCTGGCCTCAGTGGGAGATGATGAACCTGATACTGCAGAGACTTGATGTGCCAGTGTTCAGGGACTACCAGGGAAAGGGTGTGTGGCAAGTGAGGGAAGAGACTGTGATGGAGGGACTGGAAGGGGTCAGCGATTGAGATGTAAAAGGAATAAATAAATGACTTAATGGTAAAAATGATGAGATATATTTCCATTTTGTAATGAATATATTTTATGAAATAATTTGTCAGTAAATGTGGTGCCAAAAGTTAGAACTTATTTTTTGATACAAGAATATTTGATTAATATACTGAATATTTTCTTCATTTTTCTTTCAACTGTCTACTTATTTTAAAAATGAGAGACATTTAATATTTTTATAAAGCAACATTTCAAAAATATTTATATTGGTATAATGTTCAAAATGTGGGTATTTGTATAATATTATTTTGTATAACCTCATTTGAAAGTCCAATTGAGTGGCTTGCAATATTTTTTTTCTGTATTATATGGATGCATTCACATATATTTGTGTGGTTATAAAAATGTATACATTATTTTATTGTAGAAACATAAGAACTTGAATATGTATATGAATGTGTATTTATATACAAAATGCGTATTTCTACAAAAAAATCCAGACACATATATACTGGAAAATGTTGTTATATTTAATATATCACTGGTTGTATTCTCTGTTAGTAGTATTCCTTGACATTTCATACTGATATATTCAAAGATTATTAACTGCTACAGTATTTAATTGTATTAATATAAAGCAGATTATGTAACAATTTAATATTTATCTACAAATTCCTTTGCTTTAATTTATTACTGAAAATATATAATATATATAAATATAATAATTAACAGTCTTTTTGTTTGCTTGTTTGTTTGTTTTTCAAGACAGGGTTTCTCTGTATAGCCCTGGCTGTCCTGGAACTCATTCTGTAGACCAGGCTGGCTTCGAACTCAGAAATCCACCTGTTTCTGCCTCCAAAGTGCTGGGTTTAAAGGTGTGCACCACCACTGCCTGACAATAATTACCAGTCTTAATTATTATAAAGATCTATCTCTTTTGTTCCTGTGATTTATCTAAAAAGAATTTTTTTCAATTAGTTGAATTTAACTTAAAGTACAGTTTGGGTTGTTCTAAAATTATTATCTCACTAAATATTAAAATAGTAGTTCTCCAAAATTTCTCTGATTTTTCAGTGTTTTAAAACTCTGAAGGTTTGTTTCATTTGACTGTGTGAAAATATCTGTGATATGTGGAATATATCTCTCTACTGTAGTTACTTTTTGTTTCAGTCTTGCATGTACATAGTTATTTATAATATTTTGAAGAACTAAAAGCTCTTCATTATGATTTGTAACAGAATTTTCTGTTGCATGTGTGATTTTCAAAGTATATTAAATATATATTTATAAATATTATATATATATATATATTCTAAATGAGAAAATTTTCACATATCACTAATTGTAAATAAGCTTGAAAAACATGTGTGGCTGTAACAGAAACCTTATAAGTTTAATTTTTTACAAGTAGTAGTTTTATTGATTACAATTATAAATTGTTAGGACCACAGGATTTACAGGAAGTATGTCACTTTTAAAAAAATGAAATTTTAGTAGCACAAACATCACAAGAAATTACAAATGCAATGGGTACATCCAGATGTCTCAATGGAATTTTAAGCAAAACAACAAATTTAATTTAGTAAAAATATATTCCCAGGGTTTCCAACCAAGAACATCTTAATTCCAGTCTTTTCTGAAGTGATGAGCTATTTTTCAAAATTCTCAAATTTTGCCTGCATCTAACTAGAATACACAGTTGTGAAAACAGTAGCTTGAGATACTTAGCTTGAGATCCAGCAGTACTGTACTTTGGACTGGATAATTTTACATCTATGTGTGTACAGAGAAGGAAGCAACTACAAAATTAGACTGTTAAGATTTGCTTGCTTTACATGGGACCTATTCCTCCAGAATTCCTAGTCCAATGTCTGTCTAGTTAGTGAACTGTAATCACAACCTCACTGACTATGATATAAATGTATAGTATCGTCTAGTAATATAGAGTAATCATTGTTGCAGAATCATGAAAAAGTCACAGTCTAATTTTTTTTTAAAAGCTATTTTTCCCCTTCCGTTAGAAATGTCAGTGTGTGACATTATACGAGGAAAGCATCCAGCTAGATAATTTTATGTTTGGAAGAACCGCTCTATCATTAGATATATTAGGTCTTGGCATGAGCTACTCGCCTGACTGTTGTAACAAAATGCCTGAGAGAAAATACTTTAAAACAAGTAGCATTTATTTAGGCTCACAATTCTGAAGGTTCAACTTCAGAGTTACTAGGCTGTTCGTCTTCAGGCTGATTAGGAGGTAGAACACGTGGTAATAGATGTCCTGAAGCTTTGTCATTTAAGAATACCATTGTGGTGGGTGTATGTGGAGGGCTTCTCCATCTCAGGACATCCTGGTAACGGGTGTGGGAAGCTTGTCTTCTCAGCACAGCGTGGTTCTATAAATGTATTTTCAATTGCAAAAGATATATCAGTACTCATGTTTTTTGACTTGCTCTTAAATTTACCATCGCAAATTATTTATAGAAACAACTTTTGAAATAATTTATAAGCACATAGCTTTTCTTTAGACCTTTAGCCATAGCACTGAATCACTTCTCAAAAGAAAAGAAAGGAAGACTAGGTAAAGTAAGTCATAACATGTCTTTGCTAAGGAGCAGTTAGCATCTAGAAAGCATCTGCTCAGATTTAATCTATTGACCCCATACCCAGCAGCATCTCCTGTAATTTGAATAATTCTTACCAGCGAACATATTTAATTCTCTCTCACAGTTTAAAAAGATTCTTTAGTTCCACGTCAGCCTTCAGCTCCAAACCATTTTTATACAATCTTTTACAGCAATCCTCCTCAATGAAGCTCTTTATCCTCATTTTCTTCCTTCTGTATTTCCTCCTCCTTTTCCTCTTTCTCCTCCTCCTCTTCCTCCTTCTCATCCTCCCCCTCCTTCCTCCTCCTTCTTCTTTTCATTCTTGCTGAATCAGCTCTCTGGTTATGTTTGTGTGTCACACTGCAGCAAGCTTGAAAATACTTTATATTTGGCTTGCAAGTGACTGTTGAGGGTTCTTAGCAAGGTTACTGTTCATCTTAGTTAATGCCTTCTCTCTGTATTCAGTGTGTTAGCAAGAAACCTAATGCTATCATTAGAGGCCTGGAAAACCACACATGCCACATTCATCTCTCTCCGTCAATTATTTCCCATCATTACAAACCTCCGGCAAAATTAGAAAGAGTCAAATTTCTGCAATAACGTCCAAACTACCTAAGTGTGGGAACACTGCTTAGTTTAAACTGTTATCATTATCAGAATCAATGGAACATATGTTCTGAGGAATATACGTGTGCATGAATTTCTTTCTTTCTTTAGTGATAGTTTGATCGATACATTTGTCAGTCCTCATCTAAGAAGCTTCTGTGTGTTGAGGAAGCTAAAAATCAAGCGGCTATATATTATCTAGCCTCTCTCTTCCTGAGTGGACTGATGCCGTCTCCAGGGAGTAGGCCAAGTCTCCTAGGGAACAGTTGTTGCTCCTGCACACGTAGGTTGTGACAAGTGTACTGTACTGTGCCCTACCTTAGTCTTTACTTTTTGCTCACAGATATGTCCCTATGTATGCAGATAGTCACCTTTCCACTTTTTCTGTGGTGATGCAGCCTGAGGGTCTCCAGCTAACGTGTTGCTACCAGGAGGGCTTTTTAACATTTCGGCTTTAATATCATGAGTTATGTAAACTTCATAAAATACTCAACCCTGAGCATTCCTGAATAGCAATACGTAAACACATAACACAGTAAGACAAAGGATATCTCTGGCTTGTCATTACTGTTACTGTCTACTAAACTAACGTCGTTGCTTTCTGTACTCTGAATATTTTAAAACATAGACCACACCGAGCTATAGCATGGTTTCTCAGGTCCTCACTACGCTGAAGCTGTGAGGCCATGATTTTTTTTTCATAGAATTCAAAACACTTCTGCACATCATTTTTGTGAACATTTGACAAAGCGGGAAATGTAATATCGTTATGCCGCATGTCTCCCAAGATTCTGGGTAGGAATGTTTATTTTCTCTTTTGCTACCTGCATACCATTACTGAAAGGCTCAGCAAAGAGACTAAAGCCTTGCAATTTTCAGTTCTTTATTACTACTGTTTCCTGGAGTTTCTTTTGTAAAGGTCGTTTATCTATATACCCAGCAAGAAAACTTTTAATGAGTATTTATTTGTCTAATATGTTAAAATAATATAAAAAGTAAAAGACAGAGAGTTTCCAGTAGAAATATGTTCTAACAAGTGATAGATAATCTGTATATGAAGAAGCACTTGGAAATCCTTAAAGAACACTTTGTCAAGGTAAATTTAATGGACACAGCATCTGGGATAGAAAATATATAGAAGTAAATAAATTAAAAATAATCAATAGACATCTGAGGAAATACCACAGGATGAAGTACTTGACTTAATTAATAAAACCAACATTCAAATAAAAATAATCTAAGAAGAGGATATTTTCAATGGATTGCATGTTATGAATGAGAAATATAACTATTTTAGAAGTTTTGAAGCTATCACTTTTCTCATATCTAAAAATAATCATCCCAAGGACTGAATAATTGAATTGTCATTCTTAATGACATGGAAAATGGATCAGATAATTTATCCTGAAGAAGAAAAGAACTTAAAATTCAATATAGAATACACACACACACACACACACACACACACACACACATACACACACATAATCTCAAATTCACTTGTTACTTAAATATAATAGGCTTTGACACTAAAGTGGATAAATATCAAAGTAATTAAATAAATATAATATATCAAGAATGAAATGCAATTTTTAGAGGAAAATGAATTGCAAACACTAAGCAGGATGCAAGACTACTTGCATCTAGGCAGACCTTAAATAAATTGTTGATGTCAAGAATGAATGAATTAATACATTTTTAAAAAAACCCAAAGAGATACTTATTAAATCATGAATGCATCTGATTTTAATGTAATTAAATCAAATGTAACTGATTTCAGTTCTCAGTGTCACCAGATAATACAAGATTGTTGAGAAAGTTTTTAAGAAGAATACCAATTTGAATCTTGATTACTACAGTGCATGAAAATAACTCTATTGAATTAAAAAATAAAATTATTTTCAAATGTATGAATCAGAAAGATCATAACAATCTAAAAGTACATTAAAGAAATAACTGTAAAAAAGACTTCAAATGAACCTGAATATCAATTAAGAAAAGAGAAATAGAGAGAATCAGAAAACCAGTGAAGATAGAACAACACAAAACAAAGTAATTCCAAACTAATGTTTTCAATTCACATTTAAAACAATAACATGGGTTATGACTTATAGTTTTGTCTGAGTAATTAACTCATGAAGGCATTTCCCAGTAAGTTTGTTAATCTATGTTTTCCTTTGCAGAGTTTGATATAAGAAGCTGACCAATGATTCTTTTACTATTGTTGGGGATATCAACTAACAGTATAATTTTCTCAGGCTGAAGCAATGGCTCAGCACTTACAAAGAACACACAGTTGGTTCCCAGAACCCATGTCAGGTAGCTGAGAGATGTCTTTAGCTCTAAGTCAAGAGGACTAACTGCTTCTAGCCTCTGACCACCTATACTCATACAGACACACAGATACGTTTAAAAATAATAAAAATAAAATATTAAAAAGTACCCTTTCCTGAACCTTAAAGACCTTTACATATAGCAAAGCCAGAAAAATTTTATAAATACATGGGCATTTTGTAGAGCAGCATACTGTGTAGATGAAAGGAGACCTCTACCTTTTGTCTTTTTTGTTTTTTGTTTTTTTTTGTTTGTTTGTTTGTTTTTTTGGTTTTTCAAGACAGGGTTTTTCTGTGTAGTCCTGGCTGTCCTGGAACCCACTCTGTAGACCAGGCTGGCCTCGAACTCAGAAATCCACCTGCCTCTTCCTCCCAAGTGCTGGGATTAAAAGCATGCTCCACCACCGCCTGGCAACCTTTTGTACAATTAAAAAAGTATACCATCTGCACTCCTAATTCAAGATGACTCTCTGGTCCTCACAAAATCAATGTCTTGGATTTAATTCTGGAAATATTACATGGGGTCTTTAAAATGATTCACTCACATTTTAAAGACAAAGAATGTAGTAAAAATATTTTACAATGAAGGTTTTAAGAGAAGTGGAAGAAATGAGATTTCTCCCATAATTTCCACAAGAGGAATTAAAGCACTTGTGTTTGAATTTGAGTCTTTTTTGGTACTTATTTAAATTAGGCTTAAATGTTCTAATTGTACCTGTTCAAATAACTTTATTGTCTGCAGATTGACTTGGACTGTTTGGTTTGGTTTGAGTTTTTTGAAGATGAACACTGTGTAGCTATGGCTTTCCTGGAACTCACTCTGTACATCAGGGTGGCCTTGAACTCAGAGATACACCTGTCTCTGCCTCTCGAGTTCTGGGATTAAAAGTGTGTACCACCACTGCCTAGCTTGATTTGTTAATTTTTATATTCCTTCTCTTCTGGTTTAATTAGAAAAATAAGTTTGACTTTTAGTTACATTTTCAATCTATAAAATAGAACCTCATCTACATATATTTCTTACGGTTCAGATATATATCTATATATGTATATATATACATACATATATGTATATATATGTATATATATATGTATATATATTCCAAAGAATATTTTCAGAATTTATTTTCTCTTTAAATTTAATTTTTTCTATTTGTCTTATCTAGATAATTAATTTGAGTTGTCTTATGTACCTATTCTTTTATTCTCCTATTTACCTTTATTCATCTTTAGTTTTTAAGTTTAAAGTTTGATACTCATCATACTCATATAAGTATTCACTGTACTTGTTTACATAATTGCTGCTTCACTATCATTCTTAATGATTATTGGTTATTCTGAGGTGAGAATATTTTCTTTCTAACTTCGTTGAGATACTTTCGTATCTCAACATTTTAAAAATTTTTAGTTTATCTTATCTTTAATCTGATGTTTTTGCCTACTTTTACGTCCTTGCACCACTCTAATGCTTCATACCCGAGAAGGATAGATGAGGCATCATATCTCCTGAAACTGACTGGTTGTGAGCCACCCATATGGATGTTGACAATTTAGCCTGCATTCCTTGGAAAGGCAGCATGAACCATGTCTCCAGGCCCTTGAGTAACTTTTTAAAACTTAACGATCTACATAATCTTCTCAGTCTTCTGTTCATACCTGCTATAATGAATCTAGTGTGAACATATATGGGTTAAATAAAAATGGCACCTGTATTAAAAAATGGTAGATGATAGGATAATTAGTGGGTTGATATCATAATCTCATGATATCTAGCTGTGATTGGCCATAGAAAAGTATTGACTAAATCTAGCACTCAGTAGATTGAGACAGGAGAGAGAATCATGTGGTAAAATTGTCTGAGCTGCAAATAAAATTTCAGGCTAGCATGAGTTATATAATACACACCAATCCAAAGCCAGAATACAGAAAGTGCATAGAGTTTGGGAGAGACATACAGAGGGAAATGCACTGTGATAGGAATAGTGAGCTCAGTAACAAAATCTCAAGTTAATCAAAGAGCTAAGTCCTTGAGAGGGCAAAAAGAGAAGATATCCACACAGTAAGAGCATACTCAATGTAGCTGAATGAATGAGCAAATGAGCCATTAAATGCTTTCAGCAATCTATCAGAATGCCTATTTAATTACTATTTTATCTCTCCTGCTTGGACCATGTTCTAGTTCTCATAAGTTTATCATGTTCAGAAAGAAATACCCCTTCTGCTTTTATAAGATAATTAAGGCTTTAAAGTTCATTTTCAGCCACTGGCATATATCATATCTATGACATTCAAATTGCACATACTTCTATAGGGAGGGAAGGAACTAGAGTAAAAATTGGGGATAATAAGTATATTAGTAGGTGATGGTAAGCCATGTAGATAGATGCAGACACTGTTGTACATCATGCCATGTTAGTTGAGATGTTAATTTAAACTTTCTTTAATGGGTGATCTTTGAATTATCCTCAGTGACATGAACAAGGTTTACCATTGTATGTAGAAGTTTCTTAAACAATTTCTTCTATAAAGTATACAGATCATACACACACAAACACACACACACACACACACACACACACACACACACACTACAGCCTTCACTTGTCCATGCAAGAATGTGGTCATTTGTGCTTAGTTCATTTTCCCTCACAGACTTCTTATATATTTTGTAGCCTTTACTAATATTTAGTATTTTAAGGAGTCAAAAACGTTTCCTTCTCATTTGAAAATCTTGTAATGGTTTTCTTTAAGCTTTTCACTAAAGTTAAATAGAATGGATAGTTACGTGCCATGTTAAATTGTCCAATGATCCTACTGCTAGAGCAGCCCTTCCTTGTGCTTTTGTAACTAGTGGATAGCCCTTGACAGTAGGTAAACTGGATAACACCTTCCAGAGCTGTGTGACCAAACTTCTTTACTGCTTTTTTTTCCCCTGAACTCTAGCAATAAATACTTCCCTATAATGACTTTTCTAAGTGAGATAATGTTGTCCCTTTATTACCATTGACTTCAGATTAAATTCTGAACTATTAATAATCTTTACAATTCTCCTAGTGGTTGTTGTTATAGCCCACCATTTCATCCTCATCTCTTCCTGTTGCACTTCCCCAAATCACATTTCTTCCCTTTGCACATCTCTAGATGTGTCATATTTATATTTCTGTGACTTTAAGTACCATCTGTTTGCTTGATGTCTGAATACATTTGTTATGGCTATGCAAAAATGTCAAGAACTAGGTAATCCATATAAGGAGAAATTTATTTCTCAAGAGTCCAAGATGGAGGTACTGGCTGGTTTTCCCAATTCCTTTTTTTTTTCATCATTGTGCCTTTAACGTTGCATTCTCCAGAAGAGAGAGGACTCTTTCTCCAACAGCAGAAAAGCAAGAAAATCTCTTCTAATAATTCATCTATAAGAGAAGAACCCTCTCAGACTTATCCTCTCAAAGACCCCAAGTACCATCACTATGGCACTGTGGAAGATGTTTCTAATACACAGATTTGGTATATAATCATCAACATTCATATGTTCTCTAATCAGACTTTTATTTTTTTCTCATGAGCACTTTCTCATAAAATATAGAAAGCTATGAGAATTTTTCTTAACATTTGCCCACTTCTGTCTCCCACATTAACCTGTGGGTAATAAGTATCTCTCTAGTTCTGTATTCTTGTGAGGAATCCATTATTACAGGTTTTATTGCATAAAATTAATTGTTAATGTTTTTCTTCTCTCAACCATATGTAGAACTGAAAAATTATAAGAGCATTGCATTAAAATATTTCAATTTACATAAAGTTATAAAGGTAATTTATCTGTTGTCCCTATTAATATCTTTTACAATATAGTTACCAAAATGTATAAGTACACAAACAACTTTATCCAGATTTTCTCAGTTGCTGTAATGGCTTTCTCCTTTTCAGGCCTTGGGATAAACTCTAGCCTCTTATTTACCAGAATGCATATAATTTTAACCCACTCTTTAAGCCATAAATGATCTTTTAAATGTGTTTTATATTTTCTTTCACGTTTAATCTTTATCTGTCCTATATTTACTTTTATATTTATTTATAAAGTCACATGATTACATAATACTTTGTGTGTGTGTTGCTAAAAAGGACAAATTGGTACAGATGACCAACATGACATAATTGCTTTCAGTCCAATTATACATGATATTATAAAATAAACATGAGTTGATTTTTTAAAGATAGTATATTAAAAAGGAATGAAATTAACTACTTTCCTTTAGATGGATTACATAGCTATGACAGTGCCTAGGAAATGAAAGAAGTAGAAATTATAGAGTGCTTTATGGTACTTTGAATGAAAATTGCCCCTATAGGCTTTGTAGGGAGTAGCACTATTACTGGGTTTGGACTTGTTGGGGGAACTGGGTCACTTTGCGGTTTCAAATGCTCAATCCAGGACTAATGTCATTCTGTCTTCCTGATGCCTGCCAATCCAGATATAGAGTTCTTGGGTCCCCCTCTAGCACCATATCTGCCTGCATGCCACCATAGTGATAATACATTAAAGCTCTGAAGTATGAGCCAGCCCAATGAAATATTTTCCTTCATAGAACTTGCCAGGGTAGTGAAGTGGGAATTGGTGGGTAGATGGGATAGGGTATTTGGGTATTTGGTAGATGGGATAGGAAACCAGGAAAGGGGATGACACTTGAAATGTAAATAAATAAAATATCCAATAAAAAATTTTAAAAAAATTATTTTTTTTAAAGTTGCCATAGTCATGGAGTTTTTCCACAGCAATGGAAAAACTAACTGTGACAGAAGATGGTGCCAGAGACTGGGACATTGCTGTGTGATAAGTATGACAATGTTTTTGCCTGGATTAAATTGGAACACTTTGAGACTCTGGGCTGTGTAAGTGATTGCACACTTTAAGCATGGTTTAATGGGTCATAACTGTAGGACCATGGAAGACAGTTCTGTTGAAGACAATTTGAACTGTGTAGCCTAGCTCAAAAGGTTTCAGAGGAGTAGAATATTGATTTGTGGCCTAGAGACAATTATTGTGATATTTTGGGGGAGAAAGCAGAAGGGCTGATTTCTGCCTTTGTTCAAAAAAGTCTGGTTGAGGCTAAATTGAAGACTTACGGATTAACAGCTTTGACAGAGGAAATTTCCAGACAGCCTAGGGTTGACTATCTTGTTTTGTTAATGGTGGCCATGCATATGCAGGTCTATAATGAAAAGGAGACAGATGAATAAGGAACAATATCAAAAGTACAGTTTGAGTAGAAAAGGACTATCAGGAACTGAAGACAGATATTTAGAAAAGCCCGATGCTAGATAGAATAAAGGGAGTGGTGACCTCAGAGTAAGACTCCACCCACGTAAGCTTCAAACTTGTACAAAGCAATTAAAGAAAAGTAAGGTCTGGGCTTTGTGGTGCACACCTTTCATTCCATCACTTAAAAGGCAGAGGCTGGTGGGTCTCTGACTTCAAGTCCAGCCTGATCTACAGAGTGAGTTCCAGAACAACCAAACCTAGGCAGTGAAAGAGACCATCAAACACACAAAACTGGTTAAGATCTAACAAGGGGGCATATTCCATCCAGAGCCAACAGAAGAACTTGGTAGCTTTGGCCATATTCTGGCTTTAAAGTCAATGATAGAAGAAGGGGGCTATAGAATCTGTCTCTGTGACTAAGGAAAGCCACTAATTCAGGAATGTATCAGAGGTGTCTCTGGATGGGTATCAAGTGAGGGCATTGTGTGAAGCTGTGAAGGTAAAACCTGGATTGCCTTGAAAAGCCCAAAATGTTGGAGAGGCCAGAGTCATGAGATATCTGCTTAGGAAAGCTGCTAACAGGGAGTGGGACCAGCCCAAAGAAAGAAATGTGTTATTGTTAATAAAGATGAAAGGAGTTTGGTATTTGACATCAGATATGTAGATGCAGAGTTGAATTTGCCAAGCTGCTTTTCCATCTTGCTTTGGTCTAGTATTTTTCATTTAAATGGTAATGTATATTCTATGCCATAATGTGTTGGAAGCCTGTGCTGTACTTTTTAGATTTTTATTTTACAGGGGTCAGAGTTAAGAGATTGGCATGAGTCTCCCCCCTTCCTGATTATTTTGCAGTAAGACTAGGTGCATCTCTTTCTATTAAGGCTAGACAAGGTAGTCTAGTTTGGAGAAAGGGATGCAAATGCAGACAATCTAGTCAGTCCCAGTTCTTGCTCCTGAAGCAGGAGTCCCACATGAAGACCCAGCTGCACAACTATTGCATATGTGAAGAAGGCCTATTCATCCCATGTCTCATGCTTGTTCTATAGTTGCCAGTTACGTCTCTATGAGCCCTTATGACTCTAGGTCACTTGATTCTGTAGATATTTTTGTGGTGTCCTTGACCTGTCTGGTTCCACAATCCTTCCTCCCCTTCTTCCACAGGATTCCCCAAGCTCCATTTAATATTTGGCTGTGGATCTCTGCATTAGGTTCCATCAGTTGCTTGATGAAGCCTCTCTGATGACAGTTATGCTAGTCTCCTGTCTCAAGTAGAGCAGAATATTAGTAATGGTATCAAAAGTGGGCTCAATCTCATGGCTGTGCTACCATTGCTGAGCATACACCCAAAGGAAACTCCACCATACCACTAGGGCACTTGTACCACTATATTCATAGCAGCTTTATTCATAATAGCCAGAAACTGAAAATAACCTAGCTAGCCCTCAACTGAAGAATGGACAAATAAAATGTGGTTCATTTACACAATAAACCATTACTCAGCTATTAAAAACAATGGCATCATGAAATTTTCAGGCAAATGGAGGGAACTAGAAACATTATCTTGAGGGTGGTAATTAGACCCAATAAGACAAACAGGGTATGTACTCACATAAATGGATATTGTATATAAAGTACAGGATAACCATGATACAAACCAAAGACTTAAAGAAGCAAAGTAAAAAGCAGGGCCTAAGGAAGGACCCTTAAGTCTCACTGAGAAGAAGAAACAGATTAGACATGTGCAGAGGATGGAGGGAGAGGTCCAGGTGGAGTAGAGTAGAGATAGAAACAAGAAGGATGAAGTGGGGAAGGATAGAGGGAGTGAATACTAGGAGAGACAACTGGATTTTGGGGGATTTCTAAGTGAGCTAGAAACCTAGGGCAGTATAAATTCCCAGGAATCTATAAGCATGGCCCTAGCTAATACCCCTAGCAATGGGGATATGGAGCCTTAAATGGTCACCTCTTGTAACCAGGCAAGTCTTCCAATGGAGGAACTGAAACACTAATTCAGCCATAATACCTTAAACTCACAATTTATCCCGCATACAAGACATGCAGGGCTAAAATATGGAGCTGAATTTGAGGGAAGGACCAACCAATGATGGGCTCAGCTTGAGATTTTGGACTTTTAAAAAGGGTTGATGTTGTTATAGACTATGATGACGTTTGAAACTGGACTGGATGTGTTTTTGTGTTATGATACGCCTAGAAACCTATGGAGGCCGGAGAGTGGTCTTGGTGATTTGAATGGAAATGGTCCCATAGCACCACAGGGAGTAATACTGACTTACATAGCATATACTTATCAACATTTCTATCTAAGTGGAAGCTACTACTGATAGGAAATTCAAGTTGGAGGCACAAGAAGGGAATTTCATGTGAGTAAAAACACACGTTTCCTTCAAAATAATATCACATAGAATGGCACTGCTATGTTCTAATAACACAATTATGAACAATTGTTTTATTTATAATACCAGGTAGAAGGCTTAAATTTGTCTAAGGTAAGCTTTGCACTTTCCATGTAGAATGAGCAGATTGTTCATAGGAAGAAAATATTTCCAAAGGTTATAGCATACACTCCAAGACAGTGTATGCTAGAAGCTCCGAAATTCTAATATTCTGCCTTTTTCTTCACTATTAATCAGATTTCACCATAGAAATAAAGGCACACTGATAATACACAAAGAAGGTAGAATCTTACCTGTCATTTAAATGAATTTAGCCTTTTAAATTCATATGTCTTCCTATTTCTCTATGACAATAGAAAGTTAACTGATATAAACTAATTTTTAATCTTTATTTCTGTTTGTCGTCCAGCACTTAATGAGGAAAAGCCAACAGAAAAGACACTTTTTCATATTTACTCACCTTTTTGTATACAGAGCTTAATGTTGGCTAATGATATACTCGTAAAAAAAAGGAAGAAGGGATGATACTATTTCTGCAGGCACTTTCTGTAAAGGGGGAAATCATATTAGGTAATGGGCTAAATATTTCTAACTTCTGAATGTGATTTGGAATAAGAATGTCAATGAAAAAAACAAAACTGGCCATAAATCTTTCTTCATTCTGATAATACATAGAAAATTCCAGTAGAATCTTAGAACTTCTTCAAAGTCTTAGACATTTCGAGTAAAATTTATGACATAGAAAAAGTGCATAAAGTACTATTATCCCTCAGGGGAAGGTCCATGATTGCCTGAGTTTCTAGTTTTAAATGCTTCACTGACTGACATTTTCACGCACTGAGACTTTGGTTATACAAAAGAATGAAAATACTTAGATTGGAAAATTACTTGACTTCTGGAATTAAATATTAATAAATTCGGACTTAATTATTGTTTCAAAAGGAAGTATCTGTCCTTTAAGCATTTTAGCATGCTAGTTGTTAAAATTCTTTCTGTAGCATCCTATGCATCAGAGAATTGTGAACACTGACAGTGTGTTTGACCAATTAATTGAGAACACTTTTAGAGGATGGCTTTCTAGTAAAGGTAATAATACAGAGAAAGTTAGTAACGTAGCTACCTGGTGTAGCTGTGTAGCCATTTCCTCTGATGAACATTGGGAAAGCTTGCCTAAGGTATCAACTAAGCAGGCCCCATGGGTTTTACAGAGACTGAAGTGGCAATCAGAAAGTCTGCATGGGTCTGACCAAGGTCCTCTGCATACACATTAAGGTTGTTGGCTTGGCAATTGGGCTGGACTCCTGATAGTGGGAAAAGGTGTGTCTGTGACTTTCTTCCTATGGGTTTACCTTATTCAACCTTGGTTGTGAAGGCTTGTGCCTGGTCTTATTATATCTTATTATGCCTTCCTTAGTTGATATCTATGGGGTTTGATGTGGACGAGTACCTATGGGGTAGAGGGCAAGTGGAGTGTGTCTTGGAGGAGTAGAGAGAGGAGAAGCTGTTGTCAGGATGTATTATATGACAGAAAAATAAATTTAAAAAATTGAAAAGAAATTAGTTCCTATGATCATAGATTATAACATGAGGAATCAAAGTGATCATGTTGATTTATATGGACAATTTGTTTAAAGAAATGACCTCTGGGGTAAAATTGTACATTATAGAGTGAGGAAGGCAGGTGGAATATTAAACTGAGATGGATCTTGTGGTCATCTGTGTGTTGGATAGTTTTATGACAACTTGACACAAGTTAAAGTCGTGTGAGAGAAAGGAACCTCAATTGAGAAAATGCCTCCATAAAGGGGTTTTAGGCAGGCCTGTCAGGCATTTTCTAAATTTGTGATTGACATGGAACTGCTCAGCCTATTTTAGGTGGTGTCATCCCTGGGTTGGTGATCCTGTATTTGATAAGAAGGCTGAGTAAGCCATGGAAAGAACAGGGTAGCAAGCAGCATCACTCTATGACCTTTGCATCAGCTCTTTCCTCCGAGTTCTTGCCTCATTTGAGGTCCTGTCTTGACTTCTTCCTTTGATGATGAATAGCACAGTGGAGTGAAAGCCAAAGAATCTCTTTTCTTCCCATATTGCTCGTTGGTCACAGTGTTTTCTGTTACAACAGAAAGACTAAGAAAATATGCTAAGGTGTCTTTGGGGAGCAGAATGTTCATGAACAGTCAATCTCATCTGGCTTATTATATGTTCCTTTCTAAGGGAAAGGTGACAATTTTAAAAAGAATGAGGTGACTCACACTTTAAGTGGTTAACCTTAATATCACTGAAATATAGATGACATCATATGGCATTTCTTCCTATATTCTTCTATCAAAACAAAAGAAGCAATTAATTTGCAGCTCATTTTGTAAAATAATTGGAAAATATTCTTTAAAATAATCAATGTGATTAATAAATCCAAAATGCCAAAAAGTGATTATAGATTAAAACAAGTGAGACATTAAATTTCAACATAGTACAGGATTCTGAGAGTTTTGGTTTCTCTCTCTCTCTCTCTCTCTCTCTCTCTCTCTCTCTCTCTCTCTCTCTCTCTCTCTGAGTGTATGTGTGTGTGTTTGTGTGTGTGTGTGTATGTGTGTAATTGTGTATTAGGGACGTATGTTTGTATGTGTTCATGCATATGTACAAGATCATGTATATATGAAATTGCATTTACATGATGACCCACATGTTTATGGAGGAAATAGTATTGTTTCTCGGGAGTTTTCCAACTTGTATTTTGGCATGTGGATACCCCAGACTAGGCTTAGTGGGCTAGCCCATCAGTGCTTGTCTTTACCTCCCAGAAGCTGGGATTACAAGGGTAAGTCACTATACTCAATTGGATTCAGAAATTTTCAATTAAATGAATCCAATGAATCTTATTGAGACAACTGGAATGACAAAAATATAATACAGAAAAGATACAGCACAACTGAAATTCGTTTGTCTAACTCGCTAAGAACCTGAGTTTCATCTCCAATACTAAAATTCTCTCTGTCATGCAGGCATCCAGTGCTGGACTTTAAGTCAATTGTCTGAATAGGCTCATGGGTTTAAACAGTTGGCCTCCAGCTGGCAGTGCTGTTTCCAAGGAGTCTGCAACCTTTAGAGGGTGGAGCCTAAGTGGAGGCGATATGGCACCTGGTACAACTTAGATTGTATAGCCTAGCCATACTTTCTGTCCATTCTCTGCTTCCTGGATGCAGATACAATGAAACCAACTTGATCATGTTCCTGCTTCTGATCCCAGACTCTCTGACATGGAAAGAATATCTCCTGTCAAACTTAAAGCCCAAATAAAACCTTTCTCCTTGAAGAAAACAGACAAGCCAACCAAACAAAACTCTCCACTATCATTGAACTTTTGTGTATGAAAATTATATTGTTTAGGTTTATTATTAGAAAACATCTGTGAAGTATTTAAGGATTGTTGTAACAGATTAGAAGAACTACATTTTTTTTTTAAAGAAACCTGTTAGTGACGGTTTATCCTGGATGAAAGCATATGGCAGTAATTATGCTTCACTTCTTAAATTTATTTGTGTTTATGGAGTATTTCTAAGTATCTTTATAGTCAATAACATTAACATTTATTAGGCTTTTGTGAAATTTTGAGTATTGAGAGTTGAACCCCTTTAAAGGAAAAATGACCTATAAGCAGGTATAAGAATTTATGTGGGATGAGCACATTTCCTAGATGCATATATCTGTTCCTTCAGCCATATTCCCTAAAGGAGATAATGATCCAAAAACTGTTGGTTCCTTTTTAACAATGAAAATAAAAATCTTCATTTGCTTCACAGTTTAAAGTATCAATAAAGCATTGGGTTTTTGTAAATTTTTCATGAAAAAAATTAAATGGTAACTTTTTGGCACTTAGTGGGTACTTAATGTTGACTAGTTCTTTCTGTTATTATTATACTTTCCTTCTTTCTTTCTTTCTTTCTTTCTTTCTTTCTTTCTTTCTTCCTTCCTTCCTTCCTTCCTCTCTCTCTCTCTCTCTCTCTCTTTCTTTTTTTGCTAATCTCCCATGAATCCAATAATAGCTCTGTAAAAACTACTATAATATTTTTACAAAACCCCTCAAACTTAAATCATTTTAGTCATAAATGTCTGAGCTAGAGTTCAAGAAATATCTGTTCTTTCAAATACTTTGCAATTCCCAATACATTCAAATAAAAATGCCCTCTTTTTAAAACATCAGGATTCAGGATTATATAGCACAGAATAAGATTTAACAACCTATTTATATGTTAACAGGGGAAAGAAATAATTTGAGCTGTTTTCACTGTCCCTATTGAATTTTGATACTCCTCTTGAAAGCTTATTCTGCCTAAGTTGAAACCTATGGGGACAGAAATAATGGTGGAGTGTTTGAACAAAATTACCTGTATTGAGTAGTATTATAATAAAGCTCTAGCTGGAATCACTTCTTCAAACTAAGACAGCAAAACTACACAATGTCCACGTTAGTTCTACGCCTCATTCTTCACTCTCTTCCCCTTACTTCCCACAATTTATGTCGACAAGACAGTGCTTGGTTTGTCTTTTTAGTTAGAGTACTCACTATTTGCTATTATAAACACAATACTGACATTACTTAAGTATCCACAACATATATCCTTATTCTAACTTATTGTTTTTTGATTTCTTTAATAAGCACGAATTGAAAATTGAATGAAATCTCTGTCTATGTCTGTCTTCCTGACCTCTTCCTTTCAGCCACACATCCAAATACCCAGTAACACACATAAGGTTTAGTACAACTTCTCCTTGATAATTTCTTCCTTACTGATGCATAAAATAAAATAACAATACATGTTAATGCAGTATCGTGTAATATGTTAATACATATATACACTCCAAGGCCTGGCACTATTACAGATGCTATGATGTACTTACCGACATGAGCTTGGCATGGCTGTCCTCTGAGAGGCCCTATTAATAGCTAACTGAGACAGAAGTAGATACTTACTCCCTACCATTGGAATGAAGTCAAGAACTCCTATGGCTGAATTAGGAGGATTGAAGTAGCTGAAAGGGAGGGCGAACCCATAGGAAGTCCCTAGGTTACTCTGAGACCCCTTGCATATATGTAGCAGATATCTTCCTGGTGTGACCTCAGTGGGAGCAGATGAGCTTAATCCCTGTGGGCCCAGTAAGGTCTGACTGGGGAAAAGCATCCTTTTAGAATCAAGGAGGAGGAGGAATGGGATGAAGAACTGTGGGATTGGGGACTGAGAGAGGACAATGTCTGGAATGTAAATAAATAAAATCATTTTAAAAAATAAAAGAGAAAAAATATATTTAATTAGAAAAATAAATTTTCATTCCATTTATACTTAACTGTGGATTGTACCACAGGTTTATCTTGTTATATAGTTGTATAATATAAATAAAACCACAGTTCATTATTATGAACTTTATTTACTTAGTTTTCACACATTTACATTTAAATTTCCATTTATGTAGCATCTAATTATGCAAATATTTATTGTTCAATATTTGTCTTGTAATTTTATCTATATTATTCAAATTATGCATGTTGTTACCAATTACTTTATCCCTTTAAATGAAGAAGAGAGAGAGCAAAAATAATTATAGTATTCACAAGCTATCAAAAAAAAATGGTGAACTAACCAGTTAGTTTTAAAAATGGAAGACCATGTCATGAGTGAAAAGCAGGTATGAAAATTTTGAAGGAAGCATTTAAACAGAAAAAAAAAAAGACTTATCTTTTAGAGTGTTGCTGGCCCTAATCTGGAACACACTTGTCTAAACAAATCTTTGACTTGTTTGCCCCCTACCATATTTCTAAACTTTGTTTGTTTCAGGAAAATAATGATCTTTAACATCATGACATCATTCATTGAAATCATTTAGCAGCTTACTTTACCCATTGTTTCTATGGTTTTCATGCTTTGAGGAAGTATCTACTACGATGACAAGAAGTCAATTAACTTAAAATCAATGTATTAAGTGAGATAAAATGAAGAGACTGACCCCAAATGACACAACATATATCTGATTATACATTATTCTGTAAGACATAACAATTTATAAAATCTCAATTTTGTTCTATTATGCTTGTATAATGCAGAATACTTCACTCTAAATTGTCTTTAGAGATCTGCTATACAGTTCTGTATTTTGATTATAGCTGTTCTCTAACAGCTGTTTCAGACCCAAATGAACGAATGAACAATCCATACTCTTTCTCTCATTCCTCTTTGTCTATTGTGGAAATCTTTTATATTTTTCATTAAGCAACCCATATAGTATTTTCTCACTAAGTTGTTTTATTTTTTACTTTCCATGTCTGTAATTTTTTTCTATTAGATATTTTATTTACATTTCAGATGTAACCCACTTTCCCCACCAACCAGGAACCCCCATCCCATCCCTCCTACTCCTGCTTCTATGAGGATATACCCTCACCCACCTTCCCACTCTCACCTCCCCACCCACTATTTCCCCCACACTGGGGCGTGCAGCCTTCACTGGACCAAGGACTTCCTCACCTACCTATGCCTGACACTGTCATCCTCCCCTACAAATACAGCTGGAGCCATGGGTCCCTCCCTATGTGCTCCCAGGCCGGTGGTTTAGACCCTGGGAGCTCTAGTTGATTGGTATTGTTGCTTTCCTCATGGGGCCACAAACCGTTTCAGCTACTTCAGTCTTCTCTCTCACTCTTCCATTGGGAACCTCATGATCAGCAAAATGGTTAGCTGTGAGCTTCCGCCTCTGTATATTTCAGGCTCTGGCAGACGTCTAAGGAGACAGCTATATCAGGCTCTTATCAGCATGCACTTCCTGGCATCCAGATCAGTGTCTACTTTTTGTGACTGCACAAGAGATGGATACTCAGGTGGAGCAGTCCCTCCTTCAGTTTCTGCCCCATGTTTTGTCTCCATATTTGTTCCCATGAGTATTTTGTTACCCCTTCTAAGAAGGGCCAAAGCAACCAAACTTTGGTCTTCCTTGTTCATGAGCTTCATGTGGCCTGTGAGTTTTATCTTGGATATTCCGAGCTTTTGGGCTAATATCCAGTTATCACCTGAGTTTTTGATCTTGGCCATTCTGATTGGTGTGAGATGGAATCTCAGGGTTGTTTGAATTTGCATTTCCCTAATGACTAAGGATATTGAACATTTCTTCAGGTGCTTCCCGGCCATTCGAGTTTCCTCAATTGAGAATTCTTTGTTTACCTCTGTACCCCATTTCAATTGGGTTATTTGGTTGTCTAGAGTCTAATTTCTTGAGTTCTTTGTATATATTGGATATTAGCCCTCTATTGGATGTAGGATAGGTAAAGAACTTTTCCCAATCTGTTGGTTTCCGTATTGTTCTATTAATAGTGTTCTTTGCCTTACAAAAGCTTTGCAATTTTATGAGGTCCCATTTCTCAATTCTTGATCATAGAGCATAAGCCATTTGTATTCTGTTCAGGAACTTTTCCCCTGTGCCTAGGTATTCGAGGGTCTTCCAAATTCAACATCCCTTGATGGTAAAAGTCTTGAAAGATCAGGAATTCAAGGACCATATCTAAACATAGTAAAGGCAATATACAGCAAGCCAGTAGCCAACATCAAACTGAATGGAGAGAAACTTGAAGCAATCCCACTAAAATCAGGGACTAGACAAGACTGTCCACTCTCTCCCTTCCTATTCAATATAGTACTGGAAGTCCTAGCCAGAGCAGTTAGACAACAAAAGGAAGTCAAAGGGACACAAATAGGAAAGGAAGAAGTCAGTATTTCGCTATCTGAAGATGATGTGATAGTATATTTAAGTGACCCTAAAACTTCCACCAGAGAACTCCTAAACCTGATAAACAACTTCAGCAAAGTGGCTGGATATAAAATAATGTCAAACAAATCACTAGCCTTCTTTTACTCTAAGGATAAACAGGCTGAGAAAAAAATTATAGAAATGACACCCTTCACAATAGTCACAAATAATATAAAATACCTTGGTGTGAATCTGACCAAGCAAGTAAAAGTTCTGTATGACAAGAACTTCAAGTCTCTGAAGAAAGAAATCAAAGAAGATCTCAGAAGATGGAATGATCTCCCATGCTCATGGATTGGCAAGATTAATAGAGTAAACATGGCCATCTTGGCAAAAGCGATCTACAGATTCAATTCAATCTCCACCAAAATTCCCACTCAATTCTTCACAGAGATAGAAAGAGTAATTATCAAATTCATTTGGAATAACAAAAAACCCAGGATAGTGTAAAATACTCCCAACAATAAAAGAACTTCTGGGGGAATCACCATCCTTGGCCTCAAGCTGTACTACAGAGCAAAAATGATAAAAACTGCATGGTATTGGTACAGAGACAGGCAGGACGATCATGGAATAGAATTGAAGATCCAGAAATGAACCCACATACCTATCTGTGGTCAATTGATCTTTGACATAGGAGCTAAAATCATCAAGTGGAAAATGGACAGCATTTTCAACAAATGGTGCTGTTTCAATTGGAGGTCAGCATGTAGAAGAATGCAAATCGATCCATTTTTATCTCCTTGTACAAAGCTCAAGTCCAAGTGGATAAAGGACCTTCTCACTAAGTTTTTAAGTGTACATTTCTCATAATCTTCCATCTTCCATTTACCATTATGATCTGTCTTAAAGTATTTTGATATTTTAGAAATATAGTGGTTTTTGTTGTTGTTGTTGTTGTCATTGTAGTTGTTTGTTGGTTCTTGTTTTTGTTTTGTTCTTGTTTATCCCCAGCTGTATCACATAGATAGATAATAAGCTAATCAAACTATGATTAGATTTTTTCCAAGTAAATGTTCTTATAATTTATTAAATGAAAATCTTATTTCATAAGGTCTTAAAATCCTTATGAACTCACAAAACCAACCTGTGTAAGGGACAGCTATTTCTTGGACTGCAACTTATATCAAATGTGATACTACTTAAGTGGCATATATGAAAGCTCTGATTTGTTTGGAATCAGTCCTATAAAACATTGCACAGGTGTCCAGAATGTTCCCAAAGAGGTCTAGATAGTTAATTCTGCTATGGCTATTAGAAAACAGTCTCTGAAAATCAAATTTCTACATAGTATATCCAATATTACTAATTTCACTAAAAACCCCTTTTTATTAATCATTTCTAATTGATTATAAATTAATATAACAATATAATAAATCAATTTCTTTTCCACAACATGGTAAATCCTGTGTTGATGATGAAGTCAAGGATGACTGCAGCATGAATTTTAGATTAAAATGGACCTGCTTACTCTGGACTGTATATTTTGGAATAAGGCAGTAAATGAAGCTGAATTTTATATTACTTTCTACCTGATATTGCATTGTCCTAATGGAATTATTTTAAAGTAAATACAAGTACTTTCAAAGTTAATTCACTTCACATACACTAGTAATGAAGAGTACAGAAATCTCAAGTGTGCATATTTGCTGAGAAAGACCTTAGAATATACTTGTAGTAAGCAAAACCAAGACTTATTTTTATAATTAAACAGGAGAGCAAGAGAGCAAGAAAGAGAGAGAGAGAGAGAGAGAGAGAGAGAGAGAGAGAGAGAGAGAGAGAGAGAGAGA
>NW_021604921.1:180968-185957 GCF_004785775.1 Grammomys surdaster | reverse complement strand
AGAGAGAGAGAGAGAGAGAGAGAGAGAGAGAGAGAGAGAGAGAGAGAAGAGAACAATCAAGACAGCTGTCACTAATTCTAGTTCCAGGGGATCTTATGCTCTTTCTTCTGGACTTCATGAAAACTTCTATTTCTTTTGCCACATTCCTGGCTTTTGTTTTTGTTTTATTTTATCTTATTTTTATTATCTTTCCAATGCCTGTTTGTTTTCTAATGAAAGACAGAGAGGATGTGGTTACAGGTAGGAAAGGAGGTGGGGAAGATCTCAGAAGAGTTGACAGAGGGGAAACTGTAATCATAATACATTGTATTAAAAATAGTAAAAGAAAAAATACATAGGCTACAAAGAAACAGAATTTCCAAGTACAAGTTATTAAAAGAAAACACTCCTAAACAACAACAACAACAAGGAAGTGTCTCCTTTTGAGTCCAGGAAGAATATTTATTTCCACTTAAGGTTTGTAGTCACCATTACATCAGAATTTCTACTGAGCCTCTTTTTGTGGAGATAAGAGATGAGAATAGTTTCTACTTAATGTTTTCAAGGCAGTTGACTCTAAGTGGTCCTTTCCTAACATCTCAGTTGTTAGTGGAGATAAGAAAGACTTTGGTGATCAGTGGCTGTGGATGTGTTCTAGAAGATATATCAATTTTAAATCATTTCTGGTCACATCACAAAGTATTGGAGACAAGGCACAGCAAGAAATCTGCATATCCAGGAGCATCTTAGGACAGAGAGTATGTTTTTTATACCTCACAGTCCATCAGGAAGAATACTCTTAACAGATGCATGACCTCCAAATGTGAAACTATTCAGGCATACAGAAACTGGACTGGTATCCTACATATCCACCTTCCTTGGTTTCGGATTGGTCAGAACAGATATGCTTATGAGACTATCCATGGGGACTGGAAGGAAAGGTTGCAGAGTTCTCTCTTCCCTGCAATAGCTTCCAGGTTGAGCAAAAGCTGAAAGTGGAACACCATTTCAGTGCATCAGATTAATGGGAAACTCAGCATACAGAATTTCACCAATGATAGCAGAAAGTACTTTTGTACAGAAGAAAACCTTTATTCCAATTTGACTTGAATCATATATCCAGCTGCTCTTTATCAGAAAGACAAACAGACTGCGAACAATGAGGAGAAATGCCTTTGGTAATTAACTTAGCCACAAACAGATTTCAAGTATTAGGAAATTTATTTAAATCCTCATTCTCTTTGATTCTCTTAGTTTTAAAATGAACATGAGGCAAATGTAAATGATTTATCAGTGAGTAGTGTATAATTTATGATCCAGAATGAATGTCACAATTATTAACAGATCATAAAAATTCTACCAGATACTTGAACATAGTCTGTTCCACATCCTTGAATAAAGGCTATTTAAAATGAAAGTACTAAGCACCCCTAATATCGCCAAATTTGAATGCAATAAATTTTAAGTGTTTCCATTTTTTGAATTTCTACTTTATTTTATATCCACTTAGTATTTTCATAGATATACGTTCTGCCTGTTTCTATATATTTATCTTAGATAATTTGTTTATTGCTGTGGCAAATTGTAATAGAATTTCCAAAAACCAATAGAAAGCAAATGGATGTCTTAGCTCCTCCCCAATGCAACATATTGCATGGCATTTATGCAAACCAGAAAATATGATAAACTTAAACATGGAAAAACAAGTGAAGGAATAAATGCAATTTATAAATCTTGTTCTTTTCAGGATTGTTCCTTATATTATGGGTTTCCATTCTCAAACAACCAGATAATATTTATATATATATAAAAGATAGAGTTTATAACAAAAATTCTTTCTTTGAAACTCTCTAATGATTTAAAAGTTATACATAATATTAAATAAACTATCTCAGTAAATATCAAGTTTCCCTTTAAGAAGCCTTTGACTGAAGAAGTTTATGCATCATTAACCTTACTGTAAAGCTTCCTAGGGTTGCAATGGTGATTCTGTTTACAGAAAGTGATAGAGGTTTGGTTTTGTTTCTTTACATAATTAACAGCCTCACTAATGACTGGAAAACCGTTCTTGCTGCATGTGAGTGTGGCTGTTTTAAAACAAGTGCAATTGCTACTGCAGCAGCTCATAAACTTTTTTGTGTACATTACTACCACTTTGGGATCTTTAAAACTTTAGAGCCTCAGTTCTACCCCTTTCCCTCCTAGGCCACTGGATTCATAACCCAACCAAAATTAATTAACTTATTATCTCAAGGGGTGAGAAGACAGACACATGCATATGTTTCCTAGTCATTTTTATTGAAGCTCAAGGTAGGCACATTCTGAAACTACCAATGGCTTGACATATGGTTCAGATTTCATGGCTTATATTAGTAGTAAGGGCAGGCACTCTGCATCAATTTTAACTTTCCACTAAGCCCTGTTAAAACTTTATTTGCATGCCTACTGAAACTGCTTGGAAGAAAAATTTATCTCTGGAAATCCTGATTTATATATTTTATTATTCTGGTGCTACCGCTTTCCCAAGTGGCAGGTGTATAGTTATCTGTCATGAAAATAGCAACATCTGGATCCACAGTCCAATAGCACATTTGCAACCATTTAGCCACATGATATAATATTATATGAGTAAACTCAGTAATAGCAGTAACCAGCCTAGCTTACAGTGTTGTAAATAGTGATATCAGAATATTCTTCAAAAATACCAAGATGTGTACATCTATAAGGACTTCAAGATGCTTTTTTAAAAATAGCATAAGTTGATTTACTGTAATTGTTATAACAACCTTGTATCTTTCCCTGCCCAGTTTTGTGTATTATATGCATGTGTATATATGCACAGGTTTGCATGAGTTGGGATGTTTGTAGGAGTATGCATGAAGATCCAAGGTTTATGTTAGGAGTCATCTTTGTTGATTTTTTAAACTTATTCCTTGAGGTAGAATCTCTCACTGAAACCCATAATTTGCTGATGAGTCTAATCTTAGCTGGTTTGCTCTGGAGGTTGCCTATCTCTGTGTTTCAAGATTATAAATATACCCGAAAAGCCATATGTACATAAATGCTATTTACATGAATTTCTAGGATCTGAACTCTGTTCCACACACATGCATGACATGCTTGAAATGCTTATCTCCTTCTACAGCTGAGCCTATGGATATCAATTTCTTATCATCTATTAATTTAAAAGTTATCTATTACTAAAAGATAAAAGTGTTTAGATTTCTATGATTTATAAATAATATTTTGTTGGTAAGTAATATCTCAAAGGATCTTAAAAACAAGAAAAGACAGTAATAGTTATTTACTTCTGAAATAAGGCAAATGTGACAGGTAGGAATTTTCTCCCTTGTTTCACAGATGCTGAAGCTGACCCTTGTAAAAGTAACTTTTATTCACCTAACACTGGCAATTTGTTCTATCCTTTTGGCTCCTTCTTATTCTCTGGCCTCAACTGCCTTTGGTGCCCTGGACTTTGCCTTTTCTGAACTGAATGAACTCAAGTATGAACTCAATGTCACTGCACTGCATTCACTGCAATGACTCTGAACTGAATGACTCCCTTCCTCTCCCTGGATTGCTCTAAGTAGCCTCCCTTTCTTCAGCAGTTCTCATGAGAGTTGGGCTCATCCTATCTCTAACTCATGCTGTCAAATCTTTCTGTGATTCATGATTTTGTCTGCCCCTCAACTGGCCTTTGTTTTCAAACATGGCTGCTTGTTTTTACAAACTAAGCTTCCTTATTTTTTTCCTTTTTTTTCTTTTTCTTTTTTTTCTTTTTCTTTTTTTTTAATTGGATATTTATTTACATTTCCTATGTTGTCGCTTACCCCATCCCCCACCCACCCAGGAACCCCCAATCCCCTCACCCCTCCTTCTTCTTCTCTGTGGATGTAACCTCTATCTACCCCCCCACTCCCACCTCCCCACCCTCAAAATTCCCACCACCTGGGGCATCCAGCCTTCATGAGGTCAAGGTTCTCTTCTTCCACCTATGCCCAGCAGGGCCCTCCACTCTTACATATTCAACTGAAGCCCTGGATCCCTCTCTAAGTGCTCCCAGGCTGGTGGTTTAGACCCTGGGAGCTGTAGTTGGTTGGTATTGTTGCACTCCTCATAGTGCTGCAAGTCCTTTCAGCTCTCCTTCAGTCTTCACTCTAACTCCTCTATTGAGAACCCCATGATCAGTTCAATGGCTAGTTGTGAGCATCTGCCTCTGAGTATGTCAGACTCTTGAAGACCTCTGAGGAGATATCCATATCAGGCTCTTATCAGCATGCACTTCCTGACTTCCACATCAGCCTCTACCTTTGGTGATTGCACATGGGATAGACACTCAGGTGGAGTGGTCTTGAAACGGCCCCTCCTTCAGTTTCTGTCCCTCACTTTGTCTCCATATTTGCTCCCTTGAATAATCTGTTGCTCTTTCTAAGAAGGACCGAATCACCCCCACTTGGTCTTCCTTCTTTATGGGCTTCATGTGGCCTGTGAGTTGTATCTTGGGCATTTCAAGGTTCTTGGCTAATATCCAATAATCAGTGAGTGAATACCATGTGTGTTCTTTTGTGATTGGCTTACCTCACTCAGGATGATAATTTCTAGTTCCATCCATTTACCTAGGAACCTCTCGAATTCATTGTTTTTAATAGCTGAGTAATACTCCATTGTGTAAATATACCACATTTTTTGAATCCATTCCTCAGTTGAAGGACATCTGGGTTCTTTCCAGCTCCTGGCTATTATAAACAAGGCTGCTATGAACATAGTTGAGCATATGTCCTTGTTATATGTTCAAGCATCTTCTGGGTATATGCCTAGGAGTGGTATAGCTGGATCCTCAGGTAATGCTATGTCCAATTTTCTGAGGAACCGCCAGACTGATTTCCAAAGTGGTTCCACCATCTTGCAGTCCCACCAACAATGGAGGAGTGTTCCTCTTTCTCCACACCCTCGCCAGCATCTACTATCACCTGAGTTTTTAATCTTAGCCATTCTGACTGGTGTGAGATG
>NW_021604921.1:176820-180568 GCF_004785775.1 Grammomys surdaster | reverse complement strand
TTCCCCACCTTCTCTTCTATTAGTTTCAGTGTATCTGGTTTTATGATATACTAAGCTTCCTTATACTGTTTGGGTTATCTTTAAGATATGTACTAATGGCATATCTGCATTCCAGACAGAGGGATTAAATGAGTGTCATTTCAGCCAGATCACACAGACATAGGTCTTTGGATGTGATCCCTTGCCAGAGTTACCATGTTGCTGGATTAAAATTAATCTACAGATATCTCTAGGTATGCCTAGAAGATGTTTATGGCTACACTTTTTCTTGAGAGGACCATATCTGTTCTTCTGAGCTTCCTCATTGGTTATTCCCCTTTAGTTATGGTGGGCTGAATAGGTCAATGACTCTTATCTCACTATATGGGTATGTTTGTTGTATAGAATCATATCACTTAAACTAACAATCGCCAGGGATCACCGACAGTGTCAGCACAACATCATTTACACTCTTTATACTGACCTCCAAAACTTCTCATACTCTCAGAGTTCCTAATCTTTAGATTCAGGTCAGTTTTCCTGTCTTAGGTAACTCATGGTCTCTCTCTCATGAGAGGTCTTAATAAAGATGAAAAACTATATAATATACACTGGATGCTCTGTATATGCACTACAGCTCAGAACATCTAGACTTAAGAAGCCTCTTGCATCAGCTTCCCAAGTAACTATGATAATACAAAATGGCCATCCATCTTTATCTCTGAGTTCACTGATTGGTCATATCTCAGTGTTTGTTCTTTAAAAGGGAGGCAGAGATGTTTACAAATGACTGTCTTTGAAAATAATTTGTACACACAGAAATTACTTTTATATACTGAGAGATGTTGTATTTATTTTCCTATGCATTGAGTAGGACAAAGATTATTTGTCTTCTAACATGTTATATGTTTATATACTGTCTCTGGTTATGACCTGTCTCCATCTTACAGGACAAAAAATTAGGTGGGAAATCTCACTCACTCATCATTTAAGGGGATTTCTGAGGGTCTAAACACTTTCTGGATCCAGTCAAGCTGTCAACACTAAGAACAAAAACAAGAACAAGAATAAAACAACAACAACAGCAACAACATATGCAAAGACAGACCGACAGAGAAACAGAAGATAGAGATATAGGGTCAAAGAGAGATGGAGAGAGACAGAGACATGTACATTTTTACATTACTTATGAAAAATTAAATGCAACAACTATAGAATCCATTAAAACTTCATTTGTATCTAGGGTCAAGAAAGTATGTAATAAAACTGTAAAGAAAATGCAATCATTGTTTTCAGAAAATGAATGAAAATGGAGCTAATCATATTAAAATTAATTCTGTCTCACAAAAACAGATATCGTCTATTTTCTCCCATTTATGCTCTCTAGACTTTTCTGTAGACACATAAGATTAGGTGTGTATCTATGACATAAAGGCAGATGGAAAACTTTCTAGATTAATATGGGAACTAGTGGAAATGGGGAAAATTGAAGAAGTGTGTATCAGGTAGAGAAAAATTCTCAATATACAACATGTACATGTGTGAAACAAAAAGATTAACAACCCCTCACATGTCCAAATTAAGAAGATAATATATACCATATTAAGGAGGTAACATTAAAAATAGAATTTTTTTTAGCGGAAATTGAAATATCAGAAAAAACATCAAAGTCAAGATGGCATTTAGGTGAATCTTAGAGATTAGATGTGTATAATTCTGCTGGTGAAGTCAATGTCCAATTGTTGAATACATATTTTCCAATCATACTGCTCTAGACTGCTTACCTTAAATGGATCTATAAAAAGTAATGGATTTGGATAAACAAAATTAAGCTCAATTAAAATGGCATTTCAAGATAGAATAGTTCCTATGGTCATTTACATTTATTGTTTTAAAGATAATTTATAATAAAATATAACTATTCTACAGGAACATTTGAATTATATGCTTATTGTTCATTATATACATTGAAATTTTAATTACATCATTCTGTCTTCTAAAATTTTTGTTTAAATTAATTGCTACCCACCATATTATCAGATATATCTGTGATTGTGCCTGAATCTTTAGAATACAAAAGCTTAATATTTTATGTGATTTTTACAGAAATTAAAATAATTTTGAGCTTGACAAACCCATGAATTTTTATAACTGTGATGAGATTATAATAAGAAGAACAACTTGAAGTTTTAGAAGGTTTATTTTTGATGAGAACTATGCTAAGAGGCTTAAATAATGCTATTCCCTGATAGCTACATAACGCTTGGAAGCTAGACAGCATAATACTTACCACAACCTTTGCAGATAGATAGATGGAAGATCCAAAGCAATGTCATTTCCCAAGTCGTAGGCAATAAAAGGTTGAGTTCCAGCTGAGACAGCATAAGTTCTGTAAAGTATTACTATGATTTATTACTGTCTTATTTCTGTCTATAACACAGTAGCTCTATTGAATTAAATTATTCCTACGTATTAATTTTATTCTTTTGCTGATATCATGAATTAGATTAGATTTGGAGATATTTTTATTCTGGTAGAACAATATATATATATATTGGGCATTCTAATATGCACCATGACTTGAAAGTCTCATTTATTAAAACATCACCTATTTTTTATTAAAAGCACATCAAGTGCTACCTGCTTCCACTCTAAGAGTGATTGAATGAATGAATGATCTATGAAATAAAAGGTCAGGTAACATAGCATTTCATAAAATCATCAGACTGCATTTTTATGCTTGGTTGGATTTTCCATCAGTTATGGGTAATATTTGATTTGGTTTAATCACTTTTTCAATGGGAAACACTTCCTACTCCAATTTATAGCAAATATATGTAGATATCATGTATAATTGCTTTCTTATACATTTAGAGAATAGATATTTTTAACCTAATATTAATGCAAATTGTGAGCAAGGTAAGAACTATCCCTAAAACAACAACCAAAGAGCTGTGTTGTATATTATCAACATGGGTAAATTGTTTAAAACACAAGGCAAAAGCAGCTGATGTGCAGCAGAGAGGTAAGAAATTTCACTTCAAGTACAGCTTCTATCTATAGAAGTTAAATTGTTCCTTGATCATGTGATTGATTCCTTTCCACTTGGAAGGATTTTACAAGACCCATAGGAATGACTATAAGATTACTTCTCTTACTAAAATCAAAACACTTGGAATTAAGATTCTACCCACTGGCAAAATAAATAGTTTAATAAACTATATATCCATATCAGTGTGGCGGCTGTAAGCTGTCATTGATAACTGTGCTATTTAAAACTTTAATTTTAACACTATGCATGGCCATGCATTTCAAATCAGACAGCTAAGAAACCCGCATTCCTGTGTCATTAAACACAAATTCAATTCTGGAAAATATACTAGTGTCATTTTACTGTTCTGAAGTACTTTACGTTGGGCATAATTTTATTAGCTCTGGGATTCATAGCTTCTCATCTGCCTGACATGTGCTGTAAGGTAGATAGCACATTCTACTGCTGCCATCACAGAATGATGTTATATGCGTTTATAAATGTCTAACAACATTGTTGCTGCATTTGTACAATACTTCTATTAAGATATAAAGTAGATTCGTTCACTTTAAAGAAAAACATTAAATAGGGTGAAAAATCCAAATCAGTCACAAGATTCAGAAAATGTTTTAATTTACATCTTTTATTTTTTGATTATACTATAATTACATAATTCTCATTTTCTTTCCTCCTTCTATATTCTCCCATGTATCTCTCCATGTTCTTTCTCAAATTAAT
>NW_021604921.1:173406-176720 GCF_004785775.1 Grammomys surdaster | reverse complement strand
ATGACCTTGTTGGGTATCAGTGGGAGGAGAGGCCCTTGGTCCTGTGAAGGCTTGATGTCCCAGTATAGGGGAATGCCTGGGCTGGAAGGCAGGAGTGGGTGAGTGGGTGGGGAGGACCCTCATAGAAGCAGGGGTGGGGTTTGGGATAGGGGATTTCTGGAGGGGAAACAGGGAAGAGGGATAACATTTGAAATGTAAATAACTAAAACCAATTTTAAAAAGAAAAAAAAAAAAACAGGGATTATCACCTTTGACTGAGGACATCCTGATCAAAAGGTTTTTAATCTATACACTCACAGAAATGCCAGCAATTTTTCTCTGTTCCTACATTATGTAAGAACACAATAGAGGGTTGGGTCAGATGACTGAGTTCCAAATGGACCCCAATGGAGTAGTTAGGGAAAGGACTAAAGTTGCTGAAGGGGTTTGCAACCCCATAGGAAGAACAACAATATCAACCAACCAGAAGCCCCAGAGCTCCCAGGGACTACATCACCAAACAAAGAGTACACACAGAGGGACCCATGACTCCAGCTGCATATGTAGCAGAGAATGGCCTTATTTGGCATCAATGGAAGGAGAGGCCATTGGTCCTGTGGGGGTTTGGTGCCCCAGCATAGAGGAATGCTAGAGCAGTGAGGTGGGAGTATGTGGGGGGGAGCACCCTCATAGAAGCAGGGAGGAAGGGGGATAGGGAGTTTGAGGAAGAAGAAAGAGGGATAACATTTGAAATGTAAATAAATAAAATAATCGATAAAAATCAAATAAAGCAAATAAGACCAATAATACCCCAACAAAAAGAAAACCTTCCATAAAGATACTTTGCCAAAATATTTTTTTTTGCAATCTTCTGAGCACCAATCCTAACCAGTAGACTACCAGGGTTGCATTTATAACAACTCCCTAAAGTCTCTATTGAAAAGCAGTAATGAATATCATTCACATGACCATGTGCTTGAAGAACTGTCAATTTTATTGCCCCCATCAAGGTATCTTTTCAGTGCTATGGAGTATGACCATAATTATTTATTAGCAGTTATTAATACAAGTTTGACAATGGAGTGAAACCCTACTTTTTGTGTAGAAACACAACTGCGGAAAAGACAAGAAATTCTCACCAGTGATTCAGCTTAGGTTCACACAGACTAGGATCTGATTTGAATATTTTGAGTATGTTTTTCTGTTTGTTGAAGGTGTGAAAATGAACCATAGTGTGAAATATGCAACCTTTAGTTAGATTTCGTGAGCAAAACTGAGAAACACGAGGGGAGAAATGTGTACCCTTTCACTGTCAGTGATGCAGCTGAACAGGCTCTGTATCAAATGTTGCAATGAAAAGTTGGTTATTTAAATTTATTTGGCCTCTTTCTCAATAAGCTGACACTTGGTTGAACCTCCTCGAGTGGGTCATTCAAAAATTCAGATGTCCCCATCCACATTGCAGAGGCACACAGAAATGGAGAGCAAAATAATGTTTATTTTTAGACTAGAACTGGGCACATCTGTTCCAGTTAGAATATCTGCAAGAAAATAAAATGAACTGTATATAAAGGGACAGGCAGGATGTAACTGTTATGCCCAGAAAATTTATATCTGGCTCAGAGCCTGTAACAATCACTTTACAGATACTAGAAAATGACATTTCAAGTTGAATAAGCCAAAATGTCAGAATTTTAAGTCACTAAGGGGAAGAAATTAAAGAAATAAATACAACTGCAGGAATGTGAATATTCCATCGAAGAGAGGCAGAAACTGCTTTAGATCTTTTTCTTGATGGATTCCTTTCCAACCTCACTAAATAAACTGACATCTGGTGACATGCATTTCACAGATCAACAATGACACATACAAATTCACAAACCCAGTCAAACTTGCAAGCCAAGTGCCTGGTGTGTACAGGTATCAACTTTTACTGAAAAGAAGTAAGAAGAACTTACAAGTGAACATCACATATGTCTTCAAAACTTACTCAGAGAAATGATCATATTTTTCATTTTAATTTATTTTTAAGTATTGATTTCTCTGGCATTTGAAGTCAGGAGACCATTTCAGTTAGTTAAGTATCTGTCATGTGCTGTAGAGTATAGAGATACTTAAGTTCTATCACTGAAATTGTTTAGGAATATTAATGTCAGATGATGACAACAGTTGCCATTGATATCTAAAGCTTTTCATAGCACAGAACTTTTTTATAGTGAAGTAAATGCTAAATATCACCTCCATCTTCAACAATTCTTTCTTTTTTCCTGCAGACTTCTTTCAATCTTTCTTCTTTTTAATTATTTTTAAATCAAATTGTAATTTTTGCTTATTCACACAAGGGTTATAAACACAAAAAGGCAGGACGAGGGGAAGGGGATCAACAGTTCTTTCTGACATGGAACTCTCAGTTTAAGCTCTGGCTACTCTTCCAGAGGACAGGGTTCTTTTCACAGAACTCACAGTATCTAAAAACTATCCAACTATCTGAAATTCTAGCTCCAAGCCATCAAGTGTCTTCTGGCTTCACAGACACCACACACATGATGTGCCTAGACATATACACAGACAATACAACAACAACAAGAAAACCATATGTTTGAAATAGAAATAAATAAGTCTTCTAAGAAACAACTATTCTCAAAGACCAAAATAATTTTCATTAATCAATCCTAACCTTCTCCACTAAAATTTCAGAGCAGAGAGAAACTTCTAAATGAAAAACATATATCACTCAGTTGACTTCACGGAGACCATTTAAATTTCTTTCTCATCAAATATGGACAGCTAAACTTGCTAATTTAGAACAAACTAGAAGACAATTCTATAAACTTTGTAAAAGCACATTTTGGAAACAAACAGCTTAAACTCTGACAACTAAGAATACAGATATAGGGCTGGAGAGATGGCTCAGCGGTTAAGAGCACAGACTGCTCTTCCAGAGGTCCTGAGTTCAAATCCCAGCAACCACATGGTGGCTCACAACCATCCGTAATGAGATTGGATGCCCTCTTCTGGTGTGTCTGAAAACAGCTACAATGTACTCATCAATAAAATAAATAAATAAATATTTAAAAAAAAAAAGAATACAGATATAGAAAATTGATAGCTAAGATAACTGAAAATGTATGGGTTTGGTTTTACCTGCCTTTAATTCAGAAGTTGAGAGACAGGCATAGTTGGGTCTCTCTTACTTTGAGGCTATCTTGGCCTACATAGTGAGGTCTAGGTCAGTCAAACTTACGTAGGAAGATTTCATCTTTAGAATAGGATAGGATAGGATAGGATAGGATAGGATAGGATAGGATAGGATAGGATAGGATAGGATAGGATAG
>NW_021604921.1:145294-173396 GCF_004785775.1 Grammomys surdaster | reverse complement strand
AGGATAGGATAGGATAGGATAGGATAGGATAGGATAGGATAGGATAGAACAAATAGTTTCTGACACATCATTGTTCTCAATTAATATCTCACTAACAATTTAGATTATTGAAACAGAAAGCAAAGTATTGAAATGTTCAAAGTAGAGGGTTTTTTTTTATTTATGTAGTTACATAGATTAAAAAGACATTTTTTGAGGTGCTATATTTCAATCACTGTAGCAAGGAGCAAAACAACATTGATACTGCAATTAACCCCAGTATACTTTATTCATGTTTGAAAGAATACAGTAATAGAGTAAGAAATTATAATGAGTCTACACTACCCATGTATGATGGCTAATTGTAGTTGTCAGTCTGATTGCATCTGGTAGTAACTGCCATAAGGCAGCTATGATTGATCTACCTGGACCATTCATTGCCTATGCACTCATCTACGAAATCCTCTTTCTTTCAGTTCTATTTCTTGAGAGAAACCTGACTAATACACTGTGCAAATCAGAATTCCAGAGTCTTGGTTGTTTAGAAAGTATATTCTGAAAGTAGGAAAATGACTCCTTGGCATTGACTACAATATAACCTCCTGAAAATTTCTTCTTTTGATATGTTTCTCTTATTTTCCTACAAACTGACACTAACATGTGATATGTACAAAATAATCTCAGTGAATGGCTCTGGGTCAGGTAGATGCAAAATGCCCCTTCGTTTACTTCCTGGAATGTAAGTGAGATGATCTAGGTACATGTTAGGCATGTGTTTTTCCTTTGTGACACAGTGGTTACTTTAAACTGGGAATTTCATAAAGATTACTTATATAATAAATAACATAATTATCTTGCCTAGAAAAGCATTTTTCAAGTAAAACTATTGCTTTGGCAGAATTAGGAGCTTAGCATATCAATTCTAAATATTTTAAACAAAATTGATAAACTAAAATATCTCAAAATTACACTATGAAGGTTATTGAAATTTATCACTGATCCACTAAAATTAAAAAGCATTTACTTTTAAAAGGATACTGAGTTTAAGGTAAAGCTAACCAATCAACAACAACAACAACAACAACAAAAACCAGTAATAGGAACCTATTTAAATTTCTCTGAGAGCTATTTCACCAATTCATAGCTCATGTACTTCAGAGTATTAGTTTATATTAATTGGTAAGACAGCATGACATTTTTAACATGTAAAAATGGTGAAATTAATATAAAGACTGCACATATGCTACAGGCAATATAATTTCAATTATATTTTAACAGAAAATATTAAGTTTTCAAAGTAATGAAAACACAAAGATTCAGAGATTTTTTATTCAAAACTTACTTCAGGTTCACACTAATCAAGACATTACACAGGCCATTGTCTAAATACGTGTCTTCATGTTTGAACTGATATAAGTCAACCTCAGATACTATCTTTAGTCACCAACCACCTCTTGACTGTAACTGTCGTTAGACAACCATTATTGGTCTATGTGGACAATTGCCTATGCACTCATCTAAGAAATCCTCCTTCTTTCAGTCCTATTTCTTGAGAGAAACCTGACTAATACACTGTGCAAATCAGAATTCCAGTGTCTTGGTTGTTTAGAAAGTATGTTCTGAAGGCAGGAAAATGACGCCTTCATGTTGACTACAATATTACCTCCTGAAATTTTCTTCTTTTGATATGTTTCTCTTACTCCCCTACAACTTACACTAACATGTGATATATACAAAATAATCTCAGTGAATGACAATATGTGCACTCTCAGGAATGCACATATTGACTAGAAAGGAAAGACCATGAATCACCTACTGCTTCTGTAGTGAGGTCTCTTGATAAAGGATGAAAAGATATTTCCAAGCAGATTGAATAATCTTTTCAACAAACTGTCTTTCAAGGACTTTATATGCACTTTCAAAAGAATAAAGTTTTGTTCCATCTTATGCTTCATGCAGGAATGCCTTTGGGGATCAAGTAAATTACATGGTTGATTAAAAACTTGCTACACAAGTAGGCCTGAGCCCCATGTAATTGTATAACCCTGGTCCTGGGAGAACAAAGGTATGTTGACCTTCATGTCTGCTGCCTGGCTAACCTGGCCTACTCAGTGAGTAGCACGCCACGTAAGAGATTTTGTCTCAAAACACAAAGTGATTGGTGACTGAAGATAGTATCTGAGGTTTACTTATATCAGTTCAAATATAAAGACACATATATAGACAGTGATCCGTGCATTACCTTTTACAATATAATATTTTTATTGATTATTTGTGAATTTCACATTATGCACCACAATATTTTCTGGTTGGAAACAGTCTGAGCTTGTAAATAGACCAAATTTGGCTACCTTATAGTAGAATGTTATACTCTATAGATTTTACAAAAATAATAAACTACTAATGGGTGCTAGAATGCAAATGAAACTTTAAAAAATTATGCTAAATGGAATAAGTCCAATGTAACAAGCTGTATATGCTATGATTCTGTGTATGCTAAACATTGAGGAAAAATAATCTATATGGTGAGATTCATGATGGCATTGGGCATCAGGACAGAAACTGTAAAGACAAAGCAAAACAATTTTTACATGATGCTAATGATCTGTAATTGGGTTATGCTGATGATGGCACAAGTCTTAAAAATATCATAAAATTATGCAAAGAATATCTATGACATTTTATAGCCTGTAATTCATTTCTCCTAAAGAAGTTTGAGAAGACCTTGTCTTGCTTTTTTTAAATAGTTACTTTTTCTTTCTCAAAGTTGATGATGCACACAAATTAGATGGGTATTTTGGGTGATATCTTTTTTAAAAAGACAAGCTTCAGGAGCATGGTTGCTCATTTACACTGTCTACATGAGTGTTCCTGCCACAACCTGATCGATGTCTCTGCTTATCAAAATGATCATTATGGGGAAGGCTCTGTCCGTCATCTATCATCTGTTGTCTGTTTATCATCTATCTATCTATCTATCTATCTATCTATCTATCTATCTATCTATCTATCTATGATCTATTTTTCTTTTGGAAAAATTAAGAGTTTCTTTATTAGTCTGTGAGTTCTTCTGCTTTTATGTGGGACCCAGAGCACTAAGCAGAAGAATGAGTTTTAGCCTAAACCAAGTTCAAATGAAAAGGTAAATTGTATCTTTCAGGAGATTTATTTTTTTCTCTCATGGCCACAGGAATTTAAATGAGCCATTGTGTTCAAATAAGCAGAGAAAATTTCTGTGGGTCTTCCCAGAAAGTTTTGGAGTAGACTTGTGGAGTATACCACGAACCTGTGAGAACCAAGTTGGAGTTATTAGCCAGTGATGAGTGGAAACAACCAGTTGTCACAAGTGAGAGACATGCACCTACAATGAAGGTTCACTTTATCTTTCTCTTAAAGAGATGTTCATTAAATATTTATCATAATGAAATGCATTTGTTATCCTGAGACTTTTAATACAGCTATATATAGTGTAACATGAGTCGTGTTAAGTAAAACATGAAAAATTTGGCTTATAAAACATCATGTGTATCTTCCTAACTAATCCAGACTCAATTATTTAATATAAGACTTTCATTTTGTTTCAAACAAATAGAAAATAGGTTTGCATTTTGAAAAATAATAATTTTAAGTATTCTATAAAAAGGTGATAATCGTGATGTCTTTGTTTACTTGTAACTATAGCAAAAAAAAAATGGACAAGACCACCTTAAAGGAGAAAGGGTTCATTTTGCCTAACAGTTCTCAGTTACAATAGTCTGTCTTTGCAGTGAGGTAAGTAGGGCAGTAACTTGAAGCAGATGGGTACTTTGCATTCACAATTAAAATTAGGAAGAAATGTTACTACTGAGTGGTTCATCCAGTGCCCATCTTCTACTTACACAGTACAGAATCTCTTGCCCAGAAATATTTTTCCACAATTAAGATGGATCTTTCCTTATCAATTAGTGTAAGCAAGCTTTGCACCACAACCAGGCCACATAATCTCTTTTTCCTACCTTGTGGTTATATACATTAAACAGTATCATAAGGGCAGGAATGTTGAAAGATAACTAATTTATGTGACTTTATATGATGCTGCCATAAATTTCCACAGACCTATTTATAAACCACAGCACTATATGACCTCATAATGAAATCAGAGAAGATGGATGATACACTGCATATATTTAAACTATATCATAGAAATATGTTTAGAGTATATATCTCTTGAGCAGTATGCATCTCAAAGTAAGGTAAGGTATATTTGAATATCCCCCCCTCTCTCATACACACATTTTTATCTGAGCTTGCCCAAAATTTAAAATAAGCATGGCACAAAGAGAGTTTTTCACTAAAGTGTGACTGAGGAAATTATCATATCTGCAAAACCATGACATTTATTTAATACTAGTTTTGTCAGATGTCTTTTAGTTTGTGTTGTGGCTGGTCTCTCTGTGTATCTTGGGCTAGTCATGAAATCTCTATTTACCGAGGAAGAAATCCAAATATCAATTATGGGATTATAGGTGGCACTACGACATTGAGTGCATAGCATGAGTTAGAAAACAAAGGGGGTATGTGCTAGCAATATTTAAATATAGCATTATGGTATAATGTGTAAGAAGCAAAAGTTGGACTATTAGTCATATTCTATAGAGGAATTTGATTTGATCATGCAGTTCAACAAATATCTTAAAATGAGAAAGCTTTCCATAGAAACAAAGTGCCCTGGATGAGAGACCTCAGTGTAAAACCAGATACACTGAATTTGACAAAAGAGAAAGTGGGCAATAGATTTGAAATCCTTGGGAAAGAGACTTTCTGAAGAGAACACTGTTAGCATAGACACAATTTATACATTGGCTCTCTTCAAACTGAAACGCTTATGCACAGCAAAGAACAACATCATTTGGACAAAGCAAAGCCCAAAGACTGGAAAATATTTTTACTAACTACACATGCAATAGAGTGATAATACCCAAACAAGTAAAGAACTCAAGTAACTAGATATAAAGAAAATAAATAGCTCAATTAAAATAGGGTACAAATCTAAACAGATAATTTAAAAAAAGAAAATTCAAATGGCTAACTCAAACTTTTGAATTTGAGTTAACTTTTGAACACTCAAAGAAATTTTCGATATCTTTAGCTATCAGGGAATACAAATCAGCACTCTTTTCAGATTTCATCTTATATCACTCCTAATGGCTAAGATCAATAAAACAAGTGACAGTTCTTTTTGGAGAAGACATAGAATAGGGGGAACACTCATGAATTGTTGGGGTGGTGCAAGTTTGTACTCCGACAATGCAAATCACTGTGATGTTTCACCAGGAAGATGGGAATCAATCTACCTCAAGATCCAGTAATACTACTCTTTGATATATGCCCAAAGGTGGCTTTATTCTACCACAGAGACACTTGCTCAATCACATTCATTGCTGCTCTATTCATAATATCCAGAAATTGGAAACAACCTAGATGTCCTTCAAGAGAAGAATGGATGAAGAAAATGTGGTACATTTATTATTAGAATATTAAACAACTATTAAAACACTAAAATTTGCATGCAAATAGATGAGACTAGAAAAACATCATATCTGAAATGTAAATAAATAAAATATCCAGTAAAAAAAAAAAACTAAAAAAAAAAGAACAAAGAAAAAAATCATCCTGAGTGAGGCATCCCAGTCTAGGAAAGACGTATATGAGCAGTGCTTTGTTAACGATAATCAGAGAATCCTCCTGCAGCAGATTGGAACAAACACAGAGACCCACAGCCAGACATTATTCAAAGAGGAAAAGACCTAGATCACAGAGTCTTAAATTTGATGAGTCCACCAAATTCCTTCATTTAGGGCTCAAGGAACACTATAGGAAAGGAAGCAGAAAGAATATAAGATCCACAGAGTATGAAGGATACCAAGAAAACAAAACACATTTAATCAATTTTATCAAAGCTTATATGAACTCAGAGACCAGGTCAGCATGCACAGGACTTGCATGGATGTGTGTCAGGTCCTTTGTGTATCTATTATGGCTTCTGGCTTAATGTTTTGATGGGGTTCCTAAGTGTGCAAATGAGTGGTTCTCTGTTTATTTTTGTGCCTTCTCTTGGGATCTTTTGCTTCTTCTTGCCTGTCTTGCCCAATTCTGTTGTGTTAGCTTTGTTTTATTCTTTTTTTATTTTATTAATATCCCTTAGAATCTTGTTTGTTGTCTAATGAGAGTGAGGGGTAGGAGAGAAAGGAGAGGGGGAAAGGAGGGAGGAAGAGAGGGATGGAGGGGGAGAGGGAGTGAAGGAGAGGGAAAAAAGGAAGAGGGCAAAGGAGAGGGAGATGCTTTAAATGGGATGGGAGGTAGAGGATTTCTGAACAGTAAACAGATAAAGATATTTAGGATATATTTTATGAGGAAAATATCTATTTTTAATAGAAGGATAAATGTAAGTGAAGTGCTCACAATATGAAGTATTCCATATTTGAGGTCAGAGTACTTTCTCCTAATAGGAACTTCAAGTTTATGTTGAAATGGGTAGTCTTCAAATTCTGTCAGGAACCTAGAGTGTGAATGCAGTATCCTAGTAGGTGTTTTAAGGCGTCTTAATCATTTTAATAATAGCAAGCAGCATAATGTCTGCAGCTCTCAACCTCAGAACATACATTTTTGATATAACTTTCTTATTTTTATTTCAGCTTTCTTTTGTTTGTACTTCTAGCTTTTGCCAATTGAAGTCTTACGTTGTGTGCTGTGTACAGGGATATATATATATATATATATATATATATATATATGCGCATCAGAAATAGTCTAGTCTGTGGTATTTGTCTTCATTTTGTTTGAAGTTCAAAGCAACACTAGCTTCTTGGTCTGGCTTGTGAGCAAATGAATTGGGTTTTGCTTCAAGCAAAGAAATCCTGAAACAGGGCTCTGCACAACAAGACTGTGCTGTCTGCATTGTATTTTCTTTTTATTGACTATTTCATTATGTATGAGGACATGTTCCACCTTTGTTAACCAGTCTGCTTACTCTTGCTAAATATCACCTTCTTAAAGGGCTTTTGGAATTGAAAACAACCTGAAGCTCTGCTGAGATTTGTGACTGTCATCCTTCTGGCTAGAATTGCTCAAAGCTTGTGTAACACTAGCAAGGATGCATCTGTAATAGCTGTCAGCAGAATGGTCATTAAGCGCAGTCTGCAGTCAAGATTTTTGTGCCAGATGGCACCTCAGGAACACTAGACAGAGCATTAGAAGCTGCCAAGATTTGTGCTGTGCCCTTTTAACTTAGTGCTGGTGGAAAGATAAAGCAGGCTTCCTCGAAACTCAACTCCAAGCAGTAGCTTTTCAGCCCTGGGCTCTTTATACAAAGACAAGTGAATCTTTCTCTTTAGTACTCTACATTGCTCCTAATATTATGTCATATGCAGCATTAATTAATTTTCTAAAACATAGTTCTGGCGTTACTATAATGAGAGCTTAGATTCTTTTTAATTTTTGTGTGTCATATATTTAGAAGATCCTTTTACCAATATTTCTGATTCAAACATTTTTGTTTCAAAACTTTTCCTTTTCCCTGTATCTGAAAGTTGTGAATTGCATGAATTTACAGCCTAATATTCTATCAGTATACTGTTAGTTGTTTCAGGAGCCTTTATTTTATATCTAATTGTAATTTTTATAGTCCCTATATTACATATTTAATTTAAGATCCGTTTTAGAATATTATTCTTAAATTAGAATACAAATTTCTTTATGTATGCTACTGCATCTGTTTTATCATCTTTTTGAAGTACATTATGAAAATAGCCAGGGGATAAAAATATTTTGCAAAATATTAATTTTAACTTTATCTAATTATAAATTCCTTTTAGTATATTTCACTGTACTTTGTCCTTAAGACAATAGCTTGTTGGAAGGTAGGATTATAAAAAAAAATCATGATAATCACGCTTGCTAATATTGTGACTTTGAAAAAAAAATCTCAGAAATTTTCTCACTGATCAATACTTATTTCACAACACACATTCACATTGTAGTATTTTTAAAAATGAAAATTTTAAGTCTAATTATATCAATTTAAATATTGCAATGTTAGAACATATCTGAATTTATAATAGCAAATGTATCATCAACATTATCTTGAAGGAATTAACATAATTAAAATCAAATAATGGATACATCCAGAATCTCATTTTTTTTTAATGTAAAGCTGCCTCAAGCATTAGGTAGGTACCATGTTATACTAAAATGCATAAAATTTTCTGTGTGGTATCTGAAAACTTGTGGAATATAGAATGATGGGAAAATAAATTCTTAGAAGAATTATAATGTCATATGATTGTGTAGATAGATAAGAGATTGAATCTGGAATGCAGAATACGAAATCAACTGTCCAAATAATAATGACTTGCCCAATCTTAAAGAGTAATATGAGTTTATGAGGGGATATTTGCAGAAGGGGAGATGAGTATGCAGCCAGACTTCCATGTCGTTCATCTTTTACATCCAAGTGCTTATTTTAAATGTTTCAAAGACTACAGAAAACTGATGGAGACCTTCAGAGTGTGACCTATGTGTTAAAGCTATTGTGGCAGCACTAGATTCACATAAGATGAGGTACAAACAAAAGCAAACTCTGTGAAATGTACATCTTTATGTGAACCAACCTTGCCCTTATCAGGAATTCTGCTGGTCTCAGCAAACACTGTACACCTCAAGGAAGAATGGATTGCTCTGGTACAGTGTAGAACATATGTACAGTGGTTTTTTGGAAAATGGAGCTACTCTGATTGAGACCTGGGGATGGGGTATATATAGAAAGAGGTTATATGAAGGAGAACTTGGGTATTTCCCGATTAAGTGTCAAATGCTTTTGGCAAGCACAGGTAAAGAATAGTTGTTGAACTGAACAAATCATTTTCTTTTACTTTTCTCTGAATTTCATTTTTAAATGACCACAGAAATCTCTTCCTCTAGGTAATGCATGGGCAGTAAGAATGAAAATCATAAAAGTTTGGCACTTCTCAGTCATGATACTTCGTATCCTCTTGTGGCTAGCACAGAAAGGAAACACTGAATCTAGTAAACATAAGCAGATTGAGGTTCGGGGAGAAATATCCAAAGGGGATGCACAATAACCTGACATCTGAGATAGAGGTGAGTAAATGGACTGTAAAATAGCTTCAGTTATGAAGGTGGTGCAAAACATGGGTTCTAGAAAATCTAATTGGGAAAATCTAAAATAGTAGCTAACATGTTTCTAGAACCACACAAGTTATGTGGTGAGGTTATCTAGATGGGATACATGCTGGTATTCAGTATACAATAAGTGATGATAGACACAATAGCAATGATGTTATTAACTGTAGTGCGTATCTGCTCACTTTACCCCACTCCAAACTTAATAATTTTTCTTGGGGTTATGACCCAATCAGTCTTTGCTTTGTTTCCAAAGGGTTAAGGTGTTTGCTATGGATTGGAGTTGCCGATCATTAATCTCTCTAAGGATTTCACAATAGAAATGAGTCCAGTGGTATTTTATGCATGTTCAGGAGTTCTCTTATCTGTGAACAAGTAAAAGTAGGTGAAGAGAAAACTGCTATCACTTTCCTTGCAAATTTACCATTCCTAACAAGATGAATACTGTTTCAGCTTCATATTTGGATTAGCCATGAAAGCAAACAAAGTAAAAATGAAAAAGACTTTCTACAAATTAAGTTATCCCTCTCAAGCATTCTTAGTAACTGTCCTTGGGTAATTCACTAGTTATTTAACTATTTATTGAATATTTTAATCAAGGTTAAATTTTAGGCAATATGTTTTCAGGAATAAGACAATTTGGTTTAACTTTCAACTCTGCCTCCTATAGTATGTTAAAATATAAAAGCCCTGGAGAGTCAAATTCATCATTTTTAAGAAGGGCATTTTCTGATTTACAAATTTTTTCCCTGCAATTAATTATTCACATTTGACAAGGACTTCAACTCAGATCAATTTCTGAATAAATTCTTGATTCCTGTCTTTTAAGAAGAAGTGGATATGGGATCTGAGGATATTTCATCACAGGGGGTTTATTGTTATTTTGAACTTATTTGCTCATATTCAGATATAGTTGAAGAACATACAAAATCATAGAAAACAATACTATTTAATTTAGCATTTTACTATCATCCATTGATTACACATAGCAATGAGTTTTGTAATCACACTGACATACAAATATATAATGTATTTTGATTACTTTCAACTCCTTCACTGCTTGTTGTCTTTCGTTCTTTTCCAACTCCTTTTATTCTCAGTCTTCTTTTTTGTGTTCGTTTTTTTTTGTGTGTGTTTTGTGTGTGCATGTCTCTGTGAGTTTCATTAGACTTGCTTACAAAACTGTCAGTGGGAATTCTAATACAGGAGTGTGTACTTCATCAGTAGGTAAAATCCTGAAGAGCATTCTCTCTTCTATCAACTTTTAACCAGGCACAAAGTCTTAAGGAGTGATGGGAACTTGTAAGGTTCATCTCCTTCCATGACATACAGGCCATGTTTTCTGGAGACTTTGTGAAAGTGACCTTTTCATAAAATTCACAGTTTAAATTATGTGGATATTTCTCTTTACCTTGAACAAGAATATTTGTTTATTTGGGAGTCAATAAATCTCTTCAGGGAACACACACATACACACAGACACACAAATCCTTTGAGTTATATGTTTTTTATTTTTTATGGAATTTTAAGCATTTTCCAATATATTATCTCTCAAAAATATCAGTCATATGGATTTGTTAGTAACAAAAATAATTTTTGATTATGACCACAGATATCTACAAACTAGAAATTAAGAGGCTTATTAAATATAATTGGTATGACAATTAACTGACTTCTTCACGAACTAAAATGTCAGCATGTGCTGCTTATAATTTATTTCATTTGACACTAAAATTTGGGAAAGTAACAGCTTTGGGGTCCTTTTCCTTTATCCTATTTGGTTATGTTTTAGCAATCTAATAACTATACTTTCTTTGTTCATTTGCTGTATCAGTTAAGTATTAACAAGAGTAAACTATGCACACCAGGCATGGTGGTGCAAAGACAGATGGAGATAAATTTCTATGGAAGGCCAGTCTGTCATATTCTAAGTTCCAGATCAGTCAGGGATGTATGATAAGACCCTGTCTCCCAATAAAAAGAGAACAAAATGTCCCTAAATCCTAGAGAAAGGTCAATAAATTATTTTTTTAAAATGGAGGGCATACTTTTGGCTTATATTGATAGAGCCAGGTAGGACTAAATCAAGAGAAGAGACACATCTCTGAACTCCCTCTATCCTAAGATTATTTGTAGGGTGTAGGTATTTTCTGTAAAAGTTTTGTTCAGATATTCTTATGTTCATGAGTGGAAATTTTTATGCTTATCATTATAGTATTGAAAACCTGACTTAGAATTTTCTGCTCATGCAATTTTTAGTTAAGCACATTTTCAAATAACTGATCCTATGACTTCCTGCATTGAAATGTGCTGAATAAAAAAATGGTTGCATTTCCTAAGATCAAGTTCAAAAGATGCATATAAAGTTATTGATCTTAGCAGTCAGTGGCAGCTAAAGTTGAACTTCCAAACACTAAAAGGATTTGATTTATCTCTCAAGAAAAAAAAAATGTCTAGTAAGAGAAGCTGAGAAAAACAAAACTTTGTCATTAGGGTAATGAGTTGTTTTGATATTTGAATTTTAAAAGAAAGAATGATTAGGATACTTGAAAATAGCTCCTGTATTTGCTTCATTCATGGCTGACATTAAAACAGAGTAAGGAAAAAGTTAATATCTCAGCCTCTTATTCACCAAAAAAGAAAGAAAAGAAAAACAATCAACTTTGTAAGTGGTTTCACAGAAAACAGATACTGTCCTTGTAAGAATCAGTAACTATGCTATTTGATATTACATTAACTATACACTGTGATGACCTGGTCATTATGGTTCCTAAGAGTTTCAAAACATTAGTAACTAGTACTTTTCTCCTTTCTAAGTGTTCCTAGACTTACTGAAACATCCTTCAGTAAACAAAATACATTGATTCCATTATTGGTCAGTGGGATGACTCAATGGGAAGTCTGCAGCTGCTGATTTTCTATGTAGGTCATGCTTTTAGTGTTGGTCCTTGACAAAAATAAATTTAAAATAGCCCTTGTGGTATTAAGATGATCTTTTTAGTTACTTAAGTAAGGTATTTTTTTTTTTTTAGAAACAAACATACTAGAAAATTATCTTATAATGGAAGATAATGGCATTGGCTTTGAGACCAAAGGGTTTAGTTCATAGATTGTGAAAGCATCCTGACTCGAGGGAGAAATATTTTAGAGCATGAAAGTACTTTGGGTGTTAATAGTACTTCAGTATTATTGCTGATTGATTATAGTTTTCTGTATCTCCAAAGTTACTATAATGTTACAAAGACAAAAGAAACATAGAGAACATTGTATTGTAATGAATAATATGGTGTTAAAAGTAATTATTATAAAAATCACTGAAACAGAAAGTAAAATGCAATAATGTTGAATTGCATTTAGAGCTTTCAACTGTACATTCACACATGTATTAAGGACATTGTGGAAATTATCATCCTGAGTGAAGTAAGCCAATCACAAAAGAACGCACATGGCATTCACTCACTGATTATTGGATATTAGCCCAGAACCTTGAAATGCCCAAGATGCATCTCACAGGCCACATGAAGCTCATAAAGAAGGGAGACCAAGTGGGGGTGATTCGGTCCTTCTTAGAAGGAACAACAAAATACTCAAGGGAGCAAATATGGAGACAAAGTGAGGGACAGAAGCAGAAAGAGGGGCCATCTGAAGACCATTCCACCTGAGTATCCATCCCATGTGCAGTCACCAAAGGTAGATGCTGATGTGGAAGTCAGGATTTGCATGCTGATAAGAGCCTGATATGGATGTCTCCTCAGAGGTCTTCAAGAGTCTGACATATTCAGAGGCAGATGCTCACAACTAGCCATTGAACTGATAATGGGGTTCTCAATAGAGGAGTTAGAGTGAAGACTGAAGGAGCTGAAAGGGTTTGTGGCCCCATGAGGAGTGCAACAATACCAACCAACCACAGCTCCCAGGGTCTAAACCACCAGCATGGGAGCACTTAGGGAGGGATCCAGGGCTTCAGCTGAATATGTAAGTGTGGAGGGCCCTGCTGGGCATAGGTGGAAGAAGAGATTCTTGACTTCATGAAGGCTGGATGCCCCAGGGGTGGGAATTTTGAGGGTGGGGAGAATGGGGGTAGGTAGGGGTTACATCCACAGAGAAGAAGGAGGAGGGGTGATGGTATAGGGGGTTCTTGGGTGGGTGGGGGATGGGGTAAGGGGACAACATATGAAATGTAAATAAAACATCCAATAAGAAAAATTTATAAAAAAAGTTAGTTGAAAGTACTGACAATTAGACTCTGACTCAACTGTGATCACAATAGTATACAGGAGTATTTGTTATTCTTATTTCTTATCATACAGTTTTTCTCTTTGCATTTTCCATATTAAGTGGAAATGCTCAGAGATGATTGTAGAATATACCAAATATTTATCTCTTTCACAGAGATTAGACCATATATTGCTTTGGGCATGTTTACTAGTTCTCAAAAATAAAAACACACTGGAAACATAACTAGCTCCACTTATTTTTCTTGGCATAACTATAATCAAATCTAAATATGTTTTCTTTATATTCAGACAAGTTTTCAAATGGTAACAAATATTTTTTTAAAGTTATTTTGCAGAATATCATTATCTTCTGCTTTGCTCTCTTTCATCTTTCCCAGTCAAAACAAAGACAAACAGAAAGCTGCACTTAAAAATCCTGGGTGTTGCTTCCCTCTGTAAAGCAAGGTCATGTTTAAATGACAAGATTATATGATCCACATGTTTGAGAGAGACGAAAATAGGAGACAACAATCTTTATATGTAATTATGTATACCTTTACTAAATAGTAATTTGTTATTTTTAAATTGTACATTTTAATGGAATACAAAAGAAAACTATGGCTTCAGATACAAAATACTGTTTGAGCTAAGTTGAGAAAATTATATTTCCTCAAGACTAGGAATTCTTTATTTGTTCTTATTATGGACTATTTAACATTATATAGATGATGATAAAGATTCACTGTTAACAACTAATCAAATTCTGTTCATCAGGTTGAACAAATACAATAGATATACAGATCAGTACGCAGAATATTTAATAACAGGATATAAAATCAGTTTCACAGATGTGGTACCTAGCTTTTCAGAGGTGTGTGTTTAGAAACAAATAGTAAATATTCTCAATAGCAACTGAAGAGCGTCACCTAGCTGCATGCTTTACTATGTTTTTTATAGCTTATATTCAGCTCATGGACGACCAGTATGCACAATAAAATCAGAAGTTGATTTCTGTCATTGCCTATTGAATGACATTGATAATATGCTACTACTTATTATATATTCAAATGTGTGCTTCTTAACTTTATAATTAGAGTTTCAAGTCTTAAGAACATGAAATATTTGCTATTTCCCTAAATACTTAGGTAGGTTTCCTAAAACAGTTGTAACAAATTATCATGAATTTGATACTGTAAAGTACCATAAATATGTCGTGACCAAAAGTCCACACTCAGATTGTTGGTAGATACTGATTCTTTCTGGAGTGGTTTAGGGAAACACTAATGCTAATTTCTCTACTAACCTTTAGTGACTGCTTACAACTCTGAAAATTGATTGACAGTAGTGTCTTAATTTCTATCTGTGCTCATTTTATTTTCCTATCATATATGTAATTATGTGTCTACATATGTACGTATGTATGCATATATGTATGTAACTATTATCTATGTATCTATTAATATATCTAAGTATCCATGAATCATCCATCATCGAAGCTCCTTCCTTCCTTCCTTCCTTCCTTCCTTCCTTCCTTCCTTCCTTCCTTTCTTCTCCTTCTCCTTCTTTCTCTCTCTCTCTCTTTCTTTCTTTCTTTCTTTCTTTCTTTCTTTCTTTCTTTCTTTCTTTCTTTCCCTCCTTTCTTTCTTTTTCTTTCTTCTTTCAAAAATGGCACTAGCCATTGATTTAAGAGCCCATTATAAATCAAGGAAGATATAAACTTCAGATCTTTCACTTAAGGTTAGCTTTGAATTTTCTTTTCTTTCTTTCTTTCTTTCTTTCTTTCTTTCTTTCTTTCTTTCTTTCTTTCTTTTTTTTTTTTCGAGACAGGGTTTCTCTGTGTAGTTCTGGCTGCCCTGGAACTCAGTCTATAGACCAGGCTGGCCTGGAACTCAGAAATCCACCTGCCTCTGCCTCCCAAGTGCTGGGATTAAAGGTGTGCACCACCACCACCCGGCACCTGTGAATTTTCTAACTTTAAATAAAACCAATTGTGTGAGTACTGAACCTGAGCTTTCATTTTTTTATTTGTTAGTGGGACATACCTACTGTGAAGACCAAATACAGGAATTTTTCATACACAGTCCTCTGAAAGTTTATCAATGCCTAACAAAGCCTATATTATACTCCTGATTTGCATGTGAGAGCAGTAAAACTTAAAAAAACCTGAGATGCTTTCAAAGCATATCAAATATGTAGACCTAACTCTAGCTAACTTATTTTAGCTGCTGTTCTTAATGTTTACCATGGTGGCCTGCTTCTATGCTTTCTTGTTTGGATGAAGCCCAATATGATAAGGAAATAAGAGATGAACACATTTTTATTTTTCTCATCAACAATTTGATGTCAGTGTTGAATTAGATTAGAGAGTTTTGTATACTCTTTCTTCCATGACTGCCTTATCCTAATCTTTATTTTCAGAGATCCTGTCAATATTTGCAGCCATTCTGGCTATATATTTTGTTAGTCTATTTCACAAATGTTTCCAAGTATTTTTCTGTTGTCTATTTTCTTGTGTTTTAGCTTTTTGTTAGTATAAACAATATATGGTAGTGTATATAAATATATGTGTTTGATTAATACTACATTCTTCAAATGCTTAGTCAATAGGAAGTCCTTTTAGATTGTTTGTTATATTTACTGTTTAAAATATTACACTATCGACAAATTTAATTATAAAGATGCTTGCCATAAAGCTATAAAAGGTGGGGTTGAACCTATTACTTTAAAATTTGTATGATAAGGTTGGTGATTATAAAAGGCTTTCAGCAAATGATTTGTTCTTTTTAATAGAAATCTTAGTTTATAATATGAATGGAAAAGCAGGCTCCAGGAATGGGTTTCTTTGAAGCTTTTAAAAGCCTGTTATAGTATACTTACAAAAATATGAGTTTAGCTGAGAATATAATCATATGGTAGAATGTTTCCTTAGGAAAGACCATAACCCAGTTCTGAGAAAAAATGTTAGTGTAAAAATTTTCCATATAATTGGCATTGTGATAACATTTTGAATATATACACATATAGTATTTTTAATGAATACATTTTCTTTGTAAAACACAATATTTGTAATAAAACATAATAAAATTACCTGTGTATTTTCAAAATACTTCTATCAAGAAAGAGATTAACTTCTGAAACTTCTACAGCATTGACTGAGTTACTGATTGCAAAGATTTCTATATAAGGATAAAATAGCATGCCTTCCTATATATTCATGTAGTTAAATATATTAGATATTAAATACTATGTCTACACAAAATCAGAGTTCAGAAAGGCTTGCAGCAAAGCCAGGCATGTCTTATTTTATTTTGCCCAAGCTTGAAACTTGCTCCCCACTATTCAAGTGTAGCTGAGAGCCTTAGTTTTATTTTACAATGTTTGTCCTAATTATCGTAAGAGAAACAAAAGGAAATCAGAGCAATGCATTGTTCTGACAAATTTTAATATCTCATACAAATATAGGCATATTTGTATAATATTGAAGTGATGCCCCATTGAGCATAGAGACTGCACCAATGAGCATGTGCTGAGCACACACACACACTCCCATTCTGTGATGGATGGCTAGTTTTAAGTAATTGTAGCCAGCTCATCTATGAGTGTGAGGTTTTCTTCCTCTTCATTGCCCTCTTTGTTTCTTCTATTTCTCCTTCTGTTATGCTGCTAAGCCCTGCCTGAAAATACCAATAATACATTCAAGCAATTTCATTCCTTTGTACTGATACACATTAAAAGAGTTGAGGCGTAGACCTTTTTATTATTATTATTTTATAGTTCATTGATTTTTATTCTTGACAATTTAAAACATGTATATAATGAAGTCTTATCACTTTCATCCCCCACTATAACCTCTCATCTCCTTCCTCCACTGCTCTTCACCACAGCCACTCTAATCCTTTTAAGTTTGTTTTAAAACTTTTTATTATTCATTCATATATTACATCAAGACTCTACTCCCATAACCTCTCCCTCCTCACCTTTGCTCTACCACTCTTCCTTCATTTCCATTCAGAAAAAGGCAAGCTTCCAGGTTTATCAACCAAATATGGGATTTTACATTGGAATAAGACTAAGTACCTTCCCTTATTAATGCTAGAGTAAGCAACCCAGCAGAAGGAAAAGGGTTCTAGAAGCAGGCAAAAGAATCACAGACCACCTCTTTCCCCAATTTTAGGAATCTCACAAGAAGACTAAACTACACACCCTGACATATATACAGAAAGCTGAGATCAGACTTATGCATGTTCTCTCATTTCAGTATCTGTGAGTCCTTGTGAACCCAGGTTATTTGATTCTGTAGATTTACTCTTGGTGTCTTTGAGCCCTCTGTCTCCTACAATTCTTCCTCCTCATCTTCCACAAGAGTTCTCTAGTGAGTCTCTGCATTTGTTTCCATCAATTGAAGTCTATTTGATGACAATTACGCTAGGCTCCTATCTATCAGTATTTTGAATATCATTAGGAATCAAGTAGTAGGCCTCAAGCTGGACCAGTCATTGGTTGGCCATTCATACAATTTCTGTGCCACGTTTACTGCAGCATATCTTGTAAGCAGGACAAACTATAGGTCTACAGTTTTGGGTCTGGGTTGGCATCCCATTCCTTTTACTGGAAAATTTGCCTAGTTATCATAGATAGCCAATGCAGGCTCTATAGCTAGTCTCATCAATACAGACCCCTATGATTTCCATTGCACTATGTTTCTAGCTTTCCCTTAAGATCCATTCCAATTCCAGCTGTTTTTCTCAATACACGGTTTTTTAATCTTCCCCATACTGGATCCCTTTCCTTTTCTGTCTCCACCCGCTATGAGTATATTTGTTCTATCAATTATATTTCCTCTTCTCATGGGGATTCTTGCATCTCTTGAGCCTTCCTTTATACTTAGCCATTTTAAGTCTTTGAACTGTAGAATGACTATCCATACTTTACTGCTGATAACCTCTTATAAGTGGATGTTCGTCTTTCTGGGACTGGGTTACCTCACTCTCGATTATTATTTCCATTTTTTGGTCTGCAAATTTCATGATGTTATTGTTTTGAACAGCTGAGTAATACTCCTTTCTTTCTTTCTTTCTTTCTTTCTTTCTTTCTTTCTTTCTTTCTTTCTTTTTTTTGGTTTTTCAAGACAGGGTTTCTCTGTGTAGCCCTGGCTGTCCTGGAACTCACTCTGTAGACCAGGCTGGCCTCGAACTCAGAAATCCACCTGCCTCTGCCTCCCAAGTGCTTGGATTAAAGGCATGCGCCACCACCGCCCAGCTACTCCTTTCTTTAAATGTACCATATTTCTGCATCCATTCTTCAGTTGATCTAGACTGTTTTCAGTTTGTGGCTATTTTGAATATGGCTGCTATGAACATAGTTGAGCAAGTACATTTATGGTAGAATGGAGTGATCTTTGGATATATGTCCAGGAGTAGTATAGCTAGGTCTTGATGTAGGTGGATCCCAATTTTCTGAGAAACAGTCCTATTGATTTGCAATGTAACTGTATAAGTTTCCAATCCCAAGAGCAATGGAGGCGTATTCCTCTTGCTCAACATCCTCACGATCATGATCGGTCACTTGTGTTTTTGGCCTTAGCTATTCTGACAGGGGTAAGATGGAATCTCAGAATCATTTTAATTTGCATTTTTCTTGATGTATAAGGATATTTAACTGTTTCTCAGCCATTTGAGATTCCTCAGCTGAGAATTCTCTGTTTAGGCCTGTACCCCATTTTTAATTGGATTATTTGTTTTTTGATATCCATTTTTCTTGAGTTCTTCATATATTTTGGAAATTAGCCCTCTGTTCCACTTATCATTTGTATATAAAAGAATTATTAATTATTTTAGTTAATCTTGTAACCAATGACTTTGCTAAAGGTGTTTATTAGGTGTAGGAGCTTCCTGGTAAAATTTTGAGAATCACTTATATACAGTAACATATCATCTGTGAATAGCAATACTTTAACTTCTTTCTTTCTTATTTGAATCATCTTGATATCTTTTAGTTGTCTTATTGCTCTTGCTAAAATTTCAATTACTATATTGAATAGATATATAGCGGTTGGACAAGTTGCTTTGTTCCCAATTTTAGTAGAATTGCTTTAACTTTCTCTCCATTAAATTTGATGTTGGCTATTGGGTTGATGCATATTGCCCTTATTGTTTTTAGGTATGTGCCTTTTATTCCTGATCTCTTCAAGACTTTTATCATAAAGGGATGTTGGAATTCATCAAAAGCTTTTTCCACATTTGAGATAATCATTTTTTTCTTATTTTTCTTATACAGTGGATTGGTGGATTACATTGATGGATTTTTCAGGTGTTGAGCCATCTCTGCTTTTCTGGAATGACGCCGGCTTGATCATGGTTTTTGATACCTACTTTGATTTTGTTTGTAAGTATTTTATTGAATATTTTTGCATCAAAACATTGGCTTTTCTCAGTGTCTGAGTATTTTTGCATCAAGAGAATCATAAGGAGATTCTCTTTCTTGGTTGAGTATTTGTATGGTTTGTTATCATAGTGAATGTGGCCTCATTAAATGAATTTAGCAATGTTTCCTGATTCTGTTTTTGTGGGATAATTTCAAGAGTTGGTATTAACTCTTCTCTAAATGCCTAGTAGAATTCTACACTAAAGCCATCTGTTCTTGGCCCTTTGTTTTTGGTTGGGAGAATAATAATGACTGCTTCTAGTTCCTTAAGGGTTATAGTATAGATATTCAAAGTGTTTACCTGATCCTGATTTAACTTTGGATAAGTAGAATCTATCATAAGTACAGGTTTTTGAACTAAGACCTAATGAATGATTCTTTAGCTTTCCTCAATGTATGTTGTTGTATTACTCTTTCCTTTTTTCCCATGTTTTATTTATTTCCATTCCAAACATTGACCCATTCCAAGTCCCCCATCCAAGAGTTCTTCACTCACTCCTCTCCCATTTGCTTCAGAGGGTGTTCCTCACCCCCAATCCCAACATACCTCCATCCAATTCTTCCATCTTATCACACTTCCCTGGAGCATCAAGACTCTACACGATTAGGCACATATTCTATCACTAAGGCCAGACAAGGCAGTCCTCTGCTACTTTATGTGGTGAGGGCCCTGGACCAGCCCTTGCATGCTCTTTGGTTGATGGCTTAGTCTCTGGGAGTTCTCAGGATTCTGGGTTAGTTAACAATGTTGGTCTTCCTAAGGGGTTGCCATCACCTTTAGCTCATTCAGTCCTTCCCCTAACTCTTCTACAAGGGTCCTTGGCCTCAGTCCAATGGTTGGCTGTAAGTATCTGTCTCAGAAAGCAACTGGTAGAGTCTCTCAGAAGATAACGATACTAGGCTCCTGTCTGCAAGCACAACATGGGTTCAGTAATAATGTCAGGTTTTGTCACCTGCCCATGGGATGAATCTCAAGTTGCACTGGTCACTGGATGCCCTTTCCTTCAAACTCTGCTCAATTTTTGCTCCTGTATTTCTTTTTGACAGTAACAATTATGGGTCAAAATTTTTGAAGGTAGGTTGGTGACCCCATATCTCTACTGAGGATGCTGTCTATCTACTGGAGGTGGGATACACATTGGAGGGAAAGAAGCCAAGTTACCACATTTGTGGATGATATGATAGTATACATTAAGAAACCTCCAAGATTCTATCAGAGAACTCCTACAGCTTATAAACAAATTCAGCAAAGTGACTAGATATAAAATTAACTCAATAAATCAGCATCCTTCCTTTATACAAATAATAAATGGGTTAAGAAAGAATTTAGGGTAGCAACACCCTTCACAATAGCCACAAATAATATGAAATATCTTGGTGTAACTATGACTAAGCAAGAGAAAGGTATGTATGACAAGAACTTCAAGTCCCTGAAGAAAGAAATTGAAGAAAACTTCAGAAGATGGAAAGATATCCCATGCTTATGGATTGGTAGGATTATCATAGTGAAAATGGCCATCTTATCAAAAGAAACCTACCAACTCCCATTAAAATTACAACACGATCCTTGAAAGACATGGCAAGAACAGTTCTTCATATGCAAAACAAAACAAAACAAAACAAACAAACAACAACAAAAATACCAAAGAAGCCATAGGATAGCCAAAGCAATTCTGAACAATAAAAGAACTGGAGGAATCACCATACCTGACCTCAAGTTGTACTACAAAGCAACAGTGGTAAAACAAAACAAAACAAAACAAAGCAAAATAACAACAACAAACAAAATAAAAATGCATGGTATTAGTACAGAGACTAATCATGGAATGGAACTGAAGACCCAGAAATAAAACCACATACCTATGTTCACTTGATATTTGATAAAGAAGCCAAAACCATACTATGGAAATAAAGACTATTTTCAACAAATGGTGCTGGTCTCACTGGTGGTCTGCTTGTAGAAGAATAGAAATTGATCCATATTTATCACCTTGGACAATGCTCAAGTCCAAGTGGATAAAGGATCTCAACATAAACCTAGTTAGACTGAATCTAATAGAAGAGAAAGTGGGAAATATCCTTGAAAGCATTGACACAGGGGACATTTTTTCTGAACAGAACACCAATGGCACAGGTGCTAAGATAAACAACAAATGGAACCTCATGAAACTAAAATGCTTCTGTAAGGCAAACGACACTGTCAATAGGACAAAACGGAAACCTACAAATTGGGAAAAGATCTTTTACTATCTAACGAATAGTGGGCTACTATTCAATATATAACTAAGAATTTGGTTAAAAATTTAATAACCTAATTAAAAAATGGGATACAGAGGTAAACAGAGAATTCTCAACAGAGGACTTTCAAATGGCTGAGGAGCACATAAAGAAATGTTCATCAGTCTTAGTCATCAGGGAACTGCAAATCTAAATGACTCTGAGATTCCATCTTACTCCAATCAGAATGGATAAGATCAAAAACTCAAGTGACAGCACATGCTGCCTAGGATATAGACAAAGAGGAGCACTACTCCATTGCTGGTGGAATTTCAAACTGTTACAACCATTATGGAAATCAATCTGGTGATTCCTCAGAAAATTGGAAATAATTCTACCTGAAGACCCAGCTATACCTTGGGCATGTACCCTAAGATGCTCAACCATACCACAAGGACACATGATCCATGTTCACAGCAGCCTTATTTGTAATAACCAGAAGCTGGAAAGAACACAGGTGTCTCTCAATTGAAGAATGGATACAGAAAATGTGGTTCATTTACACAGTGCAGTATTAAACTATTTCAACTATTAAAAATGAGAATATCCTGGATTTTACAGGGAAATGGATGGAACTGGAAAATATTATCCTGAGTGAGGTAACCAAAAGGGCATACGTGGTATGTCCTAACTGATAAGTGGATATTAGCCAAAATATAAAGATTGTTACAACTCACAGACCATAACAAGGTTAATAACAAGGAAGGCCCAAGTGGGGATGCTTCAATTCCACTTAGAATGGAGAACAAAGTAATCAGGGGAGGGAGAGGGAAGGGGAGACCTGGGTGGAAGAGAGGAGGGGAAAGAAAAGTGGGGAGAGGATCACTTATAGGGGGAGACAGAAGAGAAGCTCAGGGGCTCAGGAGAATGAATAGAAATATGCATCTGTGGGGGTTGGGTAAAACTCTAGAAAGTCCCAGATGGGATGTGAAAGGTTCCCAAGACTCAATAGGGATAGTCTTACCTGAATGATCACTCCCTTTTTATTTCTGATTTTGTTAATTTGAATATTCTCTCTCTGCCTTTCAGTTTGATTGGCCAAGGGTTTGTCTAACCTGCTGATTTTCTGAAAGAACCAGTTTTTTGTTTTCTTGATTCTTTATATTGTTCTCTGTTTCTAATTTATTGATTATAAACCTGAGTTTGATTATTTCTTCTTGTATAACCCTCTTGTGTGTGTTTACTTCTTTTTGTTTTAAATCGTTCAGGTGTGCTGTTGTTATTATGAGATCTTACTAATTCCTTTATTAAGGCACTTAGTACTATAAACTTTCCTTTAGCACTGCTTTCATTGTGTCCCATAAGTTTGTGTATTTTGTATCCTCATTTTCATTGAATTCTAGAAAATCATTAATTTATTTCTTGACCCAGTGGTCATAGAGTAGGGAGTTGTTCAGTTTTTATGAGTTTATAGGATTTCTGTTATTCTGTTGTTTTGAAGTTCAGCTTTAACCCATATGGTCTGAAAAGAAATGGGGTTATTTCAACTTTCTAGTATCTGTTGAGACTTTCTTTGTGTCTAAGTATATCATCAGTTTTTGAGAAGGTCTCATGAGGTACTGAGAAGTTTTTTATTTTTGTTTGATTTCATTTTAAGTTATTTATTAATTAAGTAAAGTTATTCTTCCTTCCCAGTCCTTTCCTTTCACCTTCCCTCCCCCACATCCACCCCTCCTGGGATATTTTATTGTCCTAATTTTCTAGCTTGTTCCACAGATGCCTGCCTGCCTCAATTCATTTGTATCTTCCAGGACTCCCTCCCTCTGGTCCCCCTCCATCTCATCCTTCCTGCTCCCATTTCCACCACGCCCCCCGGCTCCCAGCTTCATTAATTCCTCCTGTTTAACCTATTTTTCCTTCTCAGTGAGGTTCAACTGTCCACTGTTGGGAACTCTTTGTTACTTACCTTCTTTGGGTCTGTAGTTTGTAGCATGGTTATCCTGTATTTATGACTAACATCCACTTATAAATGTATACTTAGATTTCTGGGATTATCTTTCTGGGTATGGGTTACCTCAGTGAGGATAGTCTTTACTAGTTCCAACCATTTGCCTGAAAAGCTTCTGTAAGTCAATGGATATTTTTTAAAATGATGAAACATCAGCCTACAAAATGGGGAAGAATTTTTCCCAACTTTACAAATGACTGAGGAGTGACGGTAGAAAGAAATCTGGTTTCTTTAAAAACACAGCAATATAAGAATGTTTTTGTTTTAATCTCAAGTGAGGGATATGGAGCTGCTTCAGATTGTCTACAGCTGTTCACTATGAAGTGTCCTGAACTTTAGCAGGGGTGTGGTTTTGGCAGGTGCAGATAGTTTCTGCAACTGTGTGATACTGGAATTCTTGGTTATACTTCAGAGGGTATATGAATGCTGGATCTCAGAAAGAAGAGTCTGGTGCTGCTGGTTGGCCAGATAGTGGGTGGATGCGTTAGTTGGCTGTGGTTTACTGCAGTTTCTCCAATAGTGGTGTGCAAAGAGATGAAAAGAATACATTAGATACACTGATGGCGAAGATCAAGCTTGCCCCAAGGAAGTAGATGCTCCCTAGCAGCAGGGAGTAGTCTAATGGCTTTTCTACCCTGAATTTATTCAGGGATTTTTTTCTCTCCCTTCCATTTATTCTTCGTTGTCTCCTACCTAGTGATACGGGGTTTGAAGGGAATAAGAGAGGTAGTAAAGTGTGGAAAAAAGAACTCATAAAATAGTAAAAACTCAAAGCTATAGATTATATCAAAATATGTAAACAACTTCAGAAACTGAATATCAACAAATCAAGTAAAAATTTTAAAAAATGGGGTATAGATCTCAACAGAATTTTCATTCTCAACAGAGAAAGCTCTAATGGCTGAGGATAACTTAAAGAAATGTTAAACATGCTTATTTATCAGGCACATGCAAACCAGAACAACAGTGAGATTCCAACTTACACCTGTCAAAATAGCTAAGATCAAAAACTGAAGCAAGAGCTTATGCTGTCAAGGATGTGGAGCATGGTGAACACTCCTCCATTGTGGGTAGAAGTGCAAACTTGTACAACCACTTTGGAACATGGGATAGATCAATCTCAATACCCATCAGTACTACTTCTGGGCATACACCCAAAAGATGATTTACTATACCACAATGAGAGTTGCTCAACTATATTCATAGCTGCTTAATTCATAATAAGCAGAAACTGTGATCAACCTAGACATCCCTCAACCAAAGAACACATAAAGGAAATGTGGTACATTTACATGCTGTAGTATTTGACAGCTATTAAAAGCAAGGGCAATAACTGGCACAACTTGAGACCCTTACTATGGGCAAATGCCAATCCCTAATACTATTAATGACACTCTGTTATTTTTTCAGACAGGAGTATAGCATTGCTGTCCTCTGAGAGGCCCAACTAACTTAGAGTCAAACAACCACAGCCAAACAGTGGATGGAGCTTGGGGACCCTTATGGAAGAATAAGAGGAAGAATTACAGCCCCTAAAGTGATAGGAACTCCACAGGAAGACCAACAGAATGAACTAACCTGGAACATTGGGGCTCTCAGAGACCAAACAAAGAACATACATAGGCTGAGCCTAGGCCTCCCTACCCACACATAACATATGAAGGCTTAGCCTTCATACTTGCCAAAACAACTGGAACAGGATCTATCCCAAAAACTGTTACCTGTATGTAGGATATGTTCTTCTAGTTGAGTTCCCTTGTCTTGCCTCAGTGGGAGAGCAAGTGCCTAGCATTGCAGAGATTTAAAGTGCCAGGGCTGGGAGATACCCAGAGGGGTGGCCATCCCCTTAGAGGAGAAGGGGAGGGAGAAGAGAAAGGATAGGAATGTGTGAGGGGTGACCGGGATGGTGGCGGTGAGCAGGATGTAAAGTGAATAAGTAATTAAATGAATAAACAAATAAACAAACAACAATAATAGCAAAACAAAACAAAAACCCCAAGGACATCATGAAATTTGCAGACAAATGGATGGAATTAGAAAAAAATCATCCCAAGTGAAGTAACCCAGACATAGAAAGATATATGGTATGTATTCACTTATAAGTACTTTATTAGTCAGGAAGCACTGGATAGCTATGCTACAATTCACAGACACAAGGAAACTAAGTAACAAGGAGAGCCCAAGGGAGGATGCTTGTCTAACATAAAAGGAGAAATAAAGTAGACAACTGTGATGGATGGATGGATGGATGGATGGATGGATGGATGGATGGATGAATGGATGGAAGGAACCAGGTGGGAGAGAGATTAGAGAAGGAAATGGGAGGGATCAAATCTGGAGAGGATGAAGAGAGAACTGGGAGAGAGAAGTGGGATTGGTGGTGATGGGGGGATCATCTCTGGGATGAAATAGAAACCTAGGACAAGGGAAATGGCCGGGACACTATGAGGGTGACCCTATCTAAGCCTTCTAGCAATATGGTATATGGAACCTTAAATGGCTAACTAGGAAAAACTTCTAATGAAAACATAGGGACACCAACCCACCCATAAAAATTTCAACCCATAATTTATTCTGACTACATATGTCTTAGGGTTTTACTGCTCTAAACAGACAACATGACCAAGGCAACTCTCATAAGAACATTTAATTGTGGCTGGCTTACAGGTTCAGAGCTCCAGTCCATTTATCAAAATGATAGCATGACAGTATCCAGGCATGAATGGTTCAGTAGGTGCTGAGAGTTCTACATCTTTATCTGAGGCTGCTAGCAGAATACTCACTGCTAGGTGCTATGATGAAAGTCTTAAAGCTCACACACTGGCCAAGGACAAGGAAGTGGGCTCCAGGCAGGAATCTGACATTAGGCTAGAACAAAGAAGTAATTTCAGGCAGGAATCTAAATATTAGGCTAGAACAAGAACATAAGCTTCAGATATGAAAATGACTTTGGGCTAGGACATGGAAGTTGGCTCAGATATTTTGGTCATCCTGATAAGCCCTAAGAAACAGTGATCACAGGAGTGTTCATGGAATTTTGTTTATTGCCTTGCTTGTTCCTTGACTATTTGCATCTATTGTATTGCTATTTCCTCAACCTAGAACTGACCATAATACTTGCATGTAATTAAAATGGTATATACGCAAAAATGAGGAGGAAGGACAGGATAGGGAGGTTTCTAGGGAGGGGAAATTGGGAAAGGGGATGGCATCTGAAATGTAAATAAATAAAATAACCAATCATTTTTTTAAAAAGCCCCCCCCACACACACAGTGACACATCTACTCTAACAAGGCCACACCTCTATCAGGGCCACACCTTCTAATAGTGCCACTCCCTGGGCAGAGCATATGCTAAAAAAAAAAAAACATGATAAGGAGGGATAAATATGGGACAGAAATCGTCAACCAATGATTGTCTTAATTTGAGACCCACACCATAAGAGATACTACCTCTGATACTATTAATGATATTCTCCTATACTTGTAGACAGGACCCTAGCAAAACTATTGACTGATAAGCTTTGTTGAGCATCTGTGGAAACTGATGCAGAAACCCACACTAAAACATTAAGAAGTAGAGAGAAGCAGAAGAATCTTATGGCAGAGGGGAGGGAGTCAGAGGGGTCCAGGACACCACAAGGTAACCTACAGAATTGATTAACCTGGATGAATATGAGCTCACTGATGCTGAATCATCAACTAAAAAGCATACCTAGCCCCCTCCACATATGTAACAGATGTGTGGCTTGATCGTCAAGCAGGACTGCTAACAACTATAGCAGGTGTTGTCTCTGACTCTGTTGCTTGCTTTTGGACACCTTTCCTTTAACTGGGCTGACTTTTCTAGGCTCAATAGAAGATGTGCCTAGTCCTACTGGAATTTGATATGCCAAGGTGGGTTTCTATCCATGGGAGGCCTCCCTTTCTCTGAGGACAAAGGGAAAGGAGGATGTAGGAAGGGAGGGATGAAGGAGGGATTGGGAGGAGAGGATAAAGACAGGAAGCAAATAAATTAATTAAATAAGGAAAAAAGAAAAGGAAAGAAAAAAGAATATATATATATATATATATATAT
>NW_021604921.1:140572-145194 GCF_004785775.1 Grammomys surdaster | reverse complement strand
TTTTCCATCTGTAGTGTTTTCTCAGTTTGTATTTTCTCACTGCTTCTATTTCCATTTTTGAGTTTTTAACAGTTTAATCATTTTCTTGCCTTGTTTAATTTTTCTTGGATTTCTTTAAGGGATTTCTTCATTTCCTCCTATAGTTTGTTTTCCTAATTTCTTTAAGGTATTTATTCATTTGCTCATGAAGGCCTGAATCATCTTTATAAAGTTGGTTTAAGGTCATTTCTTAGTGTGTGGGAATATTCATGCCCTGCTGGAGTAGGATTGCTGGGCTTGGGTGGTGCCATATTGACATGGCTGCTGTACATTGTGTTTTTATGCTAGTTTTAGATATCTGGATGTAGGGTAATTATAGCTATAGTTGCTGATTTCTGAGGTTATGTTTCTTGGATGGAAGTTTTTACCATTGGTTTCTGTTTCCCTTCTAATCCTGTGGCCTAGGTTGAGTTCTGGCAAGTCCTTGGTCCAGTAGGGTGTTTTGCTGGTTTTTTGGTGGCATATGTGACCACAGGGAATTTGGATACTAGCATTGCCTCTGGGTTTCTAGGCACTGTTGTGGCCTTTGGATTTCTATGTACCCATGTGGCCTCTAGTAGAGTGGAGGCTACTGTCAGAGTTTTGTGCCAGAATATGGAGACTAGGGGAAGGGGTGTTGTTTGGGAAGCTGGGCAGGCTCTAAGGAAGAGTTGATGTCTGTACTCAGAGTCTTACCTGGGCTTCTGGATAGTGGCTTAGTCTCCTATGGAGTGTGGCAAGGGCATGAATCTTTTAACCTGAGGAAATCATTCTTTCACCTGCTATTGCAGTGATAGCTTTTCCTTAAAAAGAGGAGTGGATTGATTAAGAATCAAAGAAATTTACATCAAAAACAGTAATTAATATTTGTATTTGTAAGGTAATATGCAAGGTAGTTTATTTTCTTCATGAAGTTTATCCATATCAAACAGAAGAACATATTTATTACATGACTAGTGAGTTTCCCTGTTGAGTACTGTCTGAAGGTCCAGGATTTAGAGAATATAAGAAAAATTTAAAAAGTCTTTGCACTAGTCTTAGATGGCAATTTTTAACAAAATAATATCTACCAATAGATTAAAGAGATGAACTATATATAATAAATGTGAAAACCAATTGACATATCTCTGTTTAGAAAATCAAATCTTTAAGTTATTTTAAAAAGTATACTTTATAACTTATCACTATAAGTCCCTTTGTCCTAAATTAACTTTGCTGTAAGAAGCTACATGTCCTCCTTTAGTTTTGGAATAAGTTACTCTTTGAGACATACTGCTAGAGAGTAATAACCTGCTAATGTGATGTGCTCTAATCCCATCCACCATTGGACCTGAATAGGTCATCTTAGACACAGTCCAATGAAGCAGTAAACTAAACTCACAGAATTTTAGAAAGATGACACTACTCAAAAACGAGAAAGGGTCAAGAAGCCAATCATAAAATGACAGTAACAAACTGAATGAGTCAGGGGTACAATAGCCTAATACTGGGAAAACATCACAACATAACTGCTGTACAATCACCACCTGGACTTAGAGTTATAGGAGGACTGATCTTCATTGATACACATTTAGATATAATCTAACTATAAATATTATGTCACATTATTTGCTATCTATAATGGACTCATGGATGTCAAGCCAATAAATAAAAGTTAATCCATGAGAAATTCTACTACTTTAAAAGTCATGTGCAGATATCAGAAAATAAGACTCAATTCTTGAATAAAAATTAGATGAACACAGAGGCAGGGAAAGCTCCTCCCCTTGCAGCTTATAAGGCTCATTATCTGCTGAAGGGTTTGCCATTGATTCTGGCTAGATGCAGCCCTCACTTCTTCTGGGGCCAAGTTCATGCTCTTTTTTTACATTTATCACTAAAAAGAAGGGGCTTCCTTAGCAGAAGTAAATATTGTTTTCAGCAAGTGAATCAAAGGAGCAAAGTTCAAACACACAAGACAGACATCAGTTCCAAGCATACAGAAAAGATGAAATAAAGAAGCAGAGGAACTGTTCAGTTTTGCATTTTACAAAGTTCTGCAGAGTGTCTCCTTCACAAGAAGGTAGATAAAGCTGCAATAAATTAGAACCACTCTTCCCAATATTCAATTTGTCTCCTAAATTGCATTTCACCTTGAACAAAGCTTGACTGTATTTTCCAATATTGTAATAATGACAAAAGCCACATCAATTATAGGGACTCCTGTAGCTTACCTCTCAAAAATAAAATGTTAGACTAAAGTCTATTCATTTGGTTTAACACTTTCTGAAAAACTAATTCAAGCAATTGTCTCCACAGTTTGACCTAAGTTATTTAGCTGGAAGGGAAACTCAGACACTATTACAGGGATCTGCTTTTGCTCATATTTACCTACAATCTTCAGCCAGTTAATTATGTACATCAAATATTTTCTTGAAATATGAAAAGTAAGGAAATAGAAACTAAGTGCAAGCTTTTTTATAAACTCAGATTTAGATGATTATTGAGAATGATATTCAAAGTGCATTTTTATTTGATTTGGGCATTCAATTGGTAAATTTTAAATCTTGTTTCTTAAATGTTCACAAAGTTGTTTCCATGGCTTGACATGCAATTATCTTTTGATTATTTTGATCTTTGACCAGCGAGCATCAAGTGTCTGCCAAGGTACAAGGTAACCTAATATTTCAATGTGAGTACACTACTTCAAATGATTACTTTAGTAGAGAAGAAAACAGATCTGAACAAATTATAACAGCAGGACAGACAGAACATGCTGAAGTTCTGAACAGAGGAAAAGGTGAAACACACATCTTTGGAGCAGTGACTATTCTTCTAAATAGGCAACTTACTGCTTATCACAAATAAGATAGTATGGAGAGCATCCAATAAGTCCCAGTAGTATGTATTCTTTCTGCCCCTGTGCTTTCATTGCTTTGGATTAACATTTAAGTGCAAAGAAAGATGTTTATCTGTCTAACTGGTTTCTTTTATTTGTTAGAACACTTCCTAATTCCATGTACATATTCACAGATGGTATACTTATTGTTAAAGACCAATTATTCATGCATATGGGGCTTTAGTTATACTTGTACTGATTTAAACTATTTTTATTTCAGGGACTGACATCTTGATTTTATAAGTGGGATATTAGCACAGTGAAAGTATCTTTGTCTCAATCTAACTTAAATAAGACAGGAATGAAGGTTCCTTAAGACTTGGGTGATAATCAAGGCAAATTACCTTTTTAGGTTCCTGAATAGTTAAAATGGAGGAACCTAGCATGATTCATGCTAGTACAGTAGTGAGAAAAAATATTTGTAGAGGAGAAATGGTAAGAAAACCTGAAGTACTAAGAGAATGCACATCTAATACAGTTTTCATGAAGGTCATTCAGATCTAATATGTGCAAAGGATACAGTCAAAGGTGGTCCATATGATACAAACTGGGATATCACACTGGCTTTACTTCTAAAAGAAGTGAATTTTCATTTAATATTTATTGCATCATGCAATTTTTGTTTCTCACTTTACAGCAAGCATTGCACAGATACTAGGTACCACAAAGGAATAAAAATAATGACATATATATCTAACATTGTTTGGATAAATTTCATATTAATCTCTAACCAGTGTTAACTGACAGAAGATGTATACAAACATTTTATATTCAACTTCTTAATCTTTCATTTTTTCTACTGTTACAAATTTTTTTTGTAAATAAATGACATAATTTTCAATCATGTTTTCTTGTCTCATGAATGCTGATGCATCTTTGTGCCCCTAGTACTGATAGAATTCATTAGATTAACAATTACGAAACGCAAGTGTTTTCAATCTCTAGAATAGTATTAATACTTTCTGTTAATAGTAAGTATTCCAGAATACTTATTAATAGCAGAAGTATTTTATAATGTCACAATTGTCAGAATTATGTGTGTTATTGTGTTAGTTCACAGGCCACACTACTTAAGTTTTATCACCATTTGAACTCCACAGGGGCAAAGCCAGTCCACCTCCATCTTCACATTCTGTTCTTCAGTTTCATCCTTAATTTCTTCCAATCCTTTTCTGACAAGGTCAAAGGTTATTTTACATTCCAACTTGGTCCTGTTTTCTCTGCACAATAATAGTGGATTGAAAGCATTTTTAGTCTTTATCTATATTTATTCCTATAGTATTTTACATCAAACAGCCATGACACACAATCTGATATGATTCAGAAAAAATTATGTTTCAATGAAACAAAAAGGATGAAATCTGAACAAACTGACACAGTTCGATTTCAAATGGAAATTGCAATGGATAGTAGAGTTGCAAGAAGATTCTTTGTATGTGCTGGCCAAAAAAAAAAAAAAAAAAGACTACTCAGTAAAGGATAAGTGCTTAGCATGTGCATATGTGCATAGTCAAAATGGTCTGTTTCTAAAAAATTTAGAAAGTATGAATTAAATATTTTTTCATTATACTTCAGACATATTTGTCTAGTGAAGCTATACTCATAAATCTTGATGCTGTTTTCCCACAGTGTTTTCTCTCCACCTGATTTCACACACACAAACACACACACACACACAAACACACACACACACACACACACACACACACACACACACACACACACA
>NW_021604921.1:136717-140562 GCF_004785775.1 Grammomys surdaster | reverse complement strand
ACACACACACACACACACACACACACACACACACACACACACACACAGCCCTAATCACATTTGGATCCAACTCAAAATTATTTTCAATCAAATGACTGTACTAAATTTAAGGCAACAAAATTATTCCTAAACTTTATCTAAACAATAAGCTGGATGCTTTCTTTTCTGTACTAATGATGTTATAATGCTAATACCCTGCTCTAACTCATCCCAATATTTGGCCTGCAAGGATTATAAAAGTAACTGTCAGTGCAGTTCTCTGTCTTTCATTACACTTTTCTGTGACTCACTTTTTACCATTTTTATCTTGTTCTCATTGCCAATTTTAGGTGTATATATTGTAAACCCAATAAATATCATTTTGAATGTCAAAATCTGAAACATTAGTTCACTTCAGGTGATTTACAGTGCAACTCTTTTTGAAGAACAACATGAAGATTCTTCTGAAAATTAAAGTACAGCTTCCATATGATCCAATACCATGCTCCATATACTTCCACTGGAAATGTAGTGTTTTTAATTCTATATAAATACACCCATGTGAAATTTATAATTATTTACAATAGTAAAATATGAAAACAACACAAATATCTACTAAAGAAAAAATAAACAAGATATAGACATACATTAGAATATAACCCATTGTTCAAGGAAATAAACAGCTGGTTATATACTCAGTTAGAGAATGCATGTGTAACATGCACCGTGCTCTGGGCTTAGCATCCCACATCATAGATAACGGAAATAAATCCTACTGCTACTATGTTATCCTGGGAGGAATTATGCCAGGTAGAATTAGCTAGTCTGTGAATAACAAGTGCTACATAACCCTGTCCTTTCAACACCCCAAATAACCTAAGTCAGAGAACATGAGTAGAGAATGCTGATTGTGATCAACAAAATTTTAATTTATGAATAATACATAAAGATCCAAAGATCTTCCTTACATCATAGTATTTTTAATTAATGTTATTTTTCTCATTTACTTAAAAATTTATTAAGGTAGACTGCATGTGAAGATATTTTTCTTTTTTGTTTTGTCTTGTTTGTTTGTTTTACAGAATGAGAAACATTGAACATGACAGTTATGTTTAATATTGGATTTTAGTGTCAGTATAATGACCACATATGTATGAACAAACTCATCAAAATACACATGAAACATGTCTGTATTTTGAAGACAAATGATATATTAAGTCATACATATATGAACATATATATGAACAATAAATTAGTTAGACTGTGTGTGAGTTTGAAGAGATGGCTCAGAAGTTAAGAGAACTTTCTTACTCTTCCAGAGGACTGGAGTTTGTTTCCTAGAACCCACAAGACAGATCATAATTATCTACAGATTATCCAGCAGTTCAACATCATTTTCACATATGCATACTGAAACATAAAGAATAAAAATAATGAAAAAAATTAAAGACAATTGTAGCAATACTGCTCTTTTGAAGAGGAAGCAAGGTTTTCTTTTATTTCCTGGCATGTATTATTCATAATATAAAGAAATAGAATTCTTTTAGTATGACTGCGAACTGTACAAATATTTAAAGCTATTGAATATTTTGATTGGTGTGTATGTGTGTGTGTGTGCTTGTGTGTTTGTTTATGTTCACCATGTTTGCAGGATCTCCAATAGGCAAAGGGCTTGAAATCTCCTAGAATTAGTTATAGGTGGTTGTAAACTGCCTGATATGGATGATGGAAACCAAACCTAGGTCCTCCACAAAGTATAAAACACTCTTAACCACCAAACTCTCTCTCAGCATACTGTTGTTTAAGTAGAATGTTTATCTTATTTTGGTTTGAAGATACTTGATATCGTAAGCATACTATATGTAATGGTCAATATTGAAAGTGGTCAACTTAATGTAAAGCTGAACATTTTGAACATTGTTGTAAAAATTACTTGTTAGCTGTTTTTATGCTTTATTTTCTTTATGCTCACTATAATTGGAAAATGCTTTCATATTCAAAAAAGTCTCATCCTTTTTCTTCTAAATAACTGAAAATATGAGATGCAGAGTACAAAGAAGGAGCACACTCTTGTGCTGTGGAATTATGAGAATATTTACTTTGCCTGAGGTGATTTTCTGGTTCTGTAGTTCTTAGAGCCTTACTTAGCGGACATTTATTTTTATGAAGTGAATTTCAGATGAAACATTTAAACAGTAGTATAATATACACTATTTATTATTATGTGCATTATTCAGGTTTTGAAATTCTTCATAGTAATGCCTATGAGGAAATAAATCAAATTTGGCTGTTTTAAATTATAGCTCTGAAAATAAAGAGTCAGGTCTACTGAGCTTGACAAAGAATATGTAAAATTATTGAGAGTAAATTTATTTTTTGTGATGTATTTAGCACTATACTTGCATCACTACAATGTCTACCTTTGAGATTTATGAACTTTGCGGGAATAGCATCATGGATGGAGAAATACCAGGTTTACTTCTCCAAACTCCTACACTGGCTCTGAGATACTATCTGCAATACATACATAGTGTGTTTCAAATAAGCTAAATAATATATAACAATAAACTCTCCATCTATAATACTGATATTTTTTATATTTTGCTTCATATAATTCAAACTTATTTTCTTATGAGTATTCACATATAATATTCTTTTTAAATTTATATTCTTATCTTTATCTTTATCTCATTACTCCTACCTCAATTGTAATTTTAACTGTTATTTGCATTTTAAGCATGATTTTTATGTTACATGTGTTACTATACATGTCTGTCTACATATAACTCATCTTGTTATTTAAATTTCTTCTCTTCAAAATAAGATTGATTCTGTGTACAGTCCACTCCTTAAACATTGGAAAACCTTATTTTTTGAACCACAATTGTGTATTTATCTGTATATATAGTGTTTGTGTGTGTGTGTGTGTGTGTGTGTGTTGAACACACATGAAGGTCAGAGGTCAAAACTGGACTGGATTTCTCTTCTTCCATCATGTCTCTTAGGGATCAAATTCAGGTTCATACATTGACTACAATTACCTTATCTGATGAGTCATTTCACTCTGTAAGATAATTTAAAGCTGAAATGTAGTATTAAATTCAATATGACCACCCCTTCTAAAACAATTTGACAGTATTTTCTGCTTTTTCTCTTCTGTCCTGCTTTTATTTTTTGAAGTATTTAAAGCAATTCAGTAGCATTCTTGAATCATATTTTGAGTATACTTTTTTGCATCCTGAAGTAGTTACTTTATATGCACACAAGTTATTTATGCTTTATTTGTTTATATATTTAAACTTTTATAATAAATTTATAATAAAATTATAAAATAAATATAACAAATTAAGAATACTGTATATTTATTTATTTATGTTTTATTTATGATTTCTTTGTTACATGTGAGTGATCATGTAAAACTTTAGTACTGTAAAGTCCTTTTATGTTTCAACTACTTTTAAAAAATAAACTGTTGTGCTCAAAAAGACTTTAACTTTGCGAAGAAAAAGTACTTTATCATGAAATGATGAGAAAGATTTGGCAATGCCAGTTGGTGGAATTAAGCCAAAATATCCAATAAATCCATATTTCTCCAGGATGAGTGCATTTGCTGCACTACTATTCATCCAATTAGTGTTTCTAGGAACACTTCTATTCTGGGAGTTTTAATATAAATATGAATATTTTTTTCTTTACTTTGGCAACATATATTCTAGTTTCACTTATGGTTATAGTGATATATTCAAAAGCAAAAACAAAGTAACACAAAAACTTACCTCTTGGAGTATAAGACAAAGCAAGCCTATTCTGGTACATATTTCTCTCTCTCTCTCTCTCTCTCTCTCTCTCTCTCTCTCTCTCTCTCT
>NW_021604921.1:50524-136707 GCF_004785775.1 Grammomys surdaster | reverse complement strand
TCTCTCTCTCTCTCTCTCTCTCTCTCTCTCTCTCTCTCTCTCTCTCTTTCTTAGACTGTGCTTGTTATTTATTGGACAGGACATAAAAGCATGGTATGGAAAAGGGATAAAGAATCATTGTCTAAGAAGTATGGGTTGGCTGATATTTACAAGGAAAGATTTTACTGATCCCTACTGACCAAAATCCATGCTCACATTTTGCTTCCAACATTTATTATAGGAAAATCATTGCTTTCAATGTCAGCTGGTCTCAGTCAATTATATTATATTTAACTACCACCATTCTTGCCACATACTCTTTCTATACAGTCACACAGACACAGATACATAGATACATAGACAGACAGACAGACACACACACACACACACACACACTACTTTGGTTAAGTGCCATAGGAGTTTCATAATTTAGTATTAAAGTTATGCATTTAGACAAGATTATAAAAATCTAATTGCATGGAAGATTCCAAGGTTGATTGCATTGTTTACTTAAAGAAAGGTTACATTTCACAAACTGAATAGGGAAAGAGTACATGGATTTGAAACATCTCAAATCATATTATTAATTTCATTACAAGGTCAGGGAAAAGTCCAATTTCAGAGAAAGTCTTTCCCACTCACACAGTCTACTATAAGTTATTCTTTTGTGGATTTTTAGTAATTGTATATATTCCTAGGAATTATATCTGTTCCTATCTTTGTCTCATGTCTATATTTTGAAAAACATACATTTTAATTTCTGAATTATGAGACTTCTTTATATATTTTACATAAAAAGTGACATTTTAACATAGTAACAATTATTGTTTCTGTTCTGAATGGTATTTCTTAAATGATTTCCAGGGATTTGCTTTTCTCCATCTCTCCAAAATGTCTGTGACACTGCCTGGCTTTGGAGAAAATAATTTTTAAGTTAAAATAAAATAGATTCTGAAATATGTATTCTTTCTCGCATCCTTCACATGCCTGGCTTCTCTGGCTATCCCCCTGAAACTCATGATCTCTTCTTCCATTCAGTGTTGCTGTATGTGTGTGTTTTTAGAGCTGACCAGTTGGTGTTGATTCTTCCACTAGAGAGACTAACTCTTTCAACAGTTGTTTACTTATATCTCTTTATCTAGAGATGGCGTCTAATAACAGATTTCCCTATGTACTCTGATATATTAACTAGTGTGGTTATTACTTAGGTATTATTAAAGTAGCCTGTCTTTAAATTTCACTGTTTAGTATCTCTGTAATATGTAAATGGCACAATCTCAAGACAGGCTTCCTTTCTTTTGGCCCTTATAGTCTGGCATGATAGTCTTTGAATCTTAGATGCAAAAAAATGTGACATATATATATATATATATATATCCACTTGGGCTGGGAACCTGATAATCTTTAGTTTTTGTATCTTGAATAGCTGTAGTTCTCCAGAGTGATTTCCATATGCTGCATAATGAAGCTTCTTTGATGAGAAATGCACTTCTTAGTGTGTGTAAGGTTAAGCATTTAGAATGCAGTTAGGAATTACATGGATTAAAAAAACATGACTTAATTGTGTCATTTTTTTGTTTTTTTTTTGTTTTTTTTTTGGTTTTGTTTTTTTTATTGGATATTTTATTTACATTTCATATGTTATCCCCTTACCCCATCCCCCACCCGCCTGGGAACCCCCCATCCCCTTACCCCTCCTCCTCCTCCTTCTTCTCCATGGATGTAACCCCCACCTACCCTCCCCACTCCCACTTCCCCACCCTCAAAATTCCCACCCCCTGGGGCGTCCAACCTTCATGAGGTCAAGGATCTCATCTTCCACTTGTGCCCCGCAGGGCCCTCCACTCTTACATATTCAGCTGAAGCCCTGGATCCCTCCATAAGTGCTCCCAGTCTGGTGGTTAGGACCCTGGGAGCTGTGGTTGGTTGGTATTGTTGCTCTCCTCATGGTGCCACAAACCCTTTCAGCTCCTTCAGTCCTCACTCTAACTCCTCCATTGAGAACCTCATGATCAGTTCAATGGCTAGTTGTGAGCATCTGCCTCTGAATATGTCAGACTCTTGAAGGCCTCTGAGGAGACATCCATATCAGGCCCTTATCAGCATGCACTTCCTGACTTCCACATCAGCATCTACCTTTGGTGACTGCACATGGGATGGATACTCAGGTGGAGTGGTCTTCAAATGGCCCCTCCTTCAGTTTCTGTCCCTCACTTTGTCTCCATATTTTCTCCCTTGAGTATTTTGTTGCTCCTTCTAAGAAGAACTGAATCACCCCCACTTGGTCTTCCTTTTTTATGAGCTTCATGTGGCCTGTGAGTTGCATCTTGGGCATTTCAAGGTTCTGGGCTAATATCCGATAATCAGTGAGTGAATACCATGTGTGTTCTTTTGTGATTGGCTTACTTCACTCACGATGATAATTTCTAGTTCCATCCATTTACCTAGGAACCTCTCGAATTCATTGTTTTTAATAGCTGAGTAATACTCCATTGTGTAAATATACCACATTTTTTGAATCCATTCCTCAGTTGAAGGACATCTGGGTTCTTTCCAGCTCCTGGCTATTATAAATAAGGGTGCTATGAACATAGTTGAGCATATGTCCTTGTTATATGTTCGAGCATCTTCTGGGTATATGCCTAGGAGTGGTATAGCTGGATCCTCAGGTAATGCTATGTCCAATTTTCTGAGGAACCGCCAGATTGATTTCCAAAGTGGTTGCACCATCTTGCAGTCCCACCAACAATGGAGGAGTGTTCCTCTTTCTCCACACCCTCGCCAGCATCTACTATCACCTGAGTTCTTAATCTTAGCCATCCTGACTGGTGTGAGATGGAATCTCAGAATTGTTTTGATTTGCATTTCCCTGATGACTAAGGACACTGAACATTTCTTTAGGTGCTTCTCGGCCATCCAAGTTTCTTCCATTGAAAATTCTTTGTTAAGCTCTATACCCCATTTTTTAATAGGGTAATTTGGTTGTCTGTAGTCTACTTTCTTGAGTTCTTTGTATATATTGGATATTAGCCCTCTATCAGATGTAGGATTGGTAAAGATCTTTTCCCAATTTGTTGGTTGTCGTTTTGTCCTATTGACAGTGTCCTTTGCCTTACAGAAACTTTGCAATTTTATGAAGTCCCATTTGTCAATTCTTGATCTTAGAGCATATGCCATTGGTGTTCTGTTCAGGAACTTTTCCCCTGTGCCCAAGTATTCGAGGGTCTTCCCCACCTTCTCTTCTATTAGTTTCAGTGTATCTGGTTTTATAATTGTGTCATTTTTAATTATCTTTAATCTTTTTTTTAACAATCCAGTTGTTATCCTTCTCCTGTTCTGCTCCCTGACATTTCCTTATCCCCATTCCTTCCGTCCTGTCTCCAAGAGGATGTCTCCACATGCCCACACAAACCCATACCCTGCCAGGCCTCCCCACTCTCTGTGGTCTCAAATCTATCAAGAGTTAAGTGTGTCTTCACTCATTGAGACCAGACCAGGACGTCTTCTGCTGTATACCCATCAAGGGCCTTGCACCAGCTAGTGTATGTTGACAGGGTGGTGGCTCGGTGTCTGAGACATCTCAGTGGTCCAGGTTTGTTGAGACTGCTGGTCTTCCTATAGGGTTGCCCTCTTCCTCAACTTCTTCCAGCCTTTCCCTAATGCGACCACAGGGGTCCCTGACATCAGATCATTGGTTATTTTATTTTATTTTTAGGTTTTAATTAATGTAGACAATTTGAAATCAAATCTTGATCTCATGCATATGCATCAGTCACTATACTCACTGAGAGATGATTTATCTTAAAACTTGAATTAATTTATCTATAATGTTTTGATCTAGGATCTTTTTGGTTGATTTTTGAGTACAATATAAATGAGTCTTTCTATATTTTGCCATATCTGTTAAATTTCTCCAATATGTTTTTTCTTTTAATTGTTCCTTGTGCTCTGGGTGAATAGTTCTACCCCGAGAAATTAAAAGTGAATATGTGCTGATGTCTTATGTTTCTCTTCTTGCAGGCTGAACAGCCTTCTGCTACCTGTTGGCAGTGCATAAGAATAGGACCTTGTATCTTTTCTTAGTATTCTAACCATAAGTGTGGAAGCAGTGGGCAAAATATTGAAAGATCCAGTGAAAATAAACAGATACACTATTCCAAGGAAGTGATGATTACTTACTAGCTTATATCATTATTTTACTCTTAGGGAATGCTTCTGCTTTAAGGATGAGGGTATAATGATGACTATTCGCTATACTTAGCAATTTGTAAGGTAACCATTTCTTCATTGAGCACAGACTAATAGATAATTATATTAAGCTTTTTCTTATTTTCTGAGATACCTTAGCATGATCAATAATTTCAGTTTATGTCATTGCAGAGAGGGAAATGAGATAGAGTATGCTTTACTTATCATCATAGCTATGTGTATATAACAAAATGAACTTATATGGCTGCTGCCATGTAGCACACATACACATACACACACACACACACACACTCCTTTTTCAATTACAGGGGAAATTATGATAAATGAAACATCTGATCTCACCAGGTAAGACAATCTTATTAGTAGAATCTTACTTTAAATGCAGTCTATCAAAAAGTGAATTCTCATTATAGTATATAACTGTATTCATGTGTTTATTTATATTTGTGAGCATGTATAGCAATTAAAGCAATTATATGTACATAGCATCCATGATTTGCCAAAAATTGCAGAACCATAAATTTTTAGCAAGTATGATGTATCAAATCAACTAAGTTTGACGAAACTGAAGAAAATATGTATTCATTTCTCATGATGCAGCACTATGATATGTCACCATCAAGTCCTTCAACAGTTTGTCTACTGGGTAGTTACATCCATTAGTCATTGTTTGAAAGTTTCACAGTGGGCAATAGAAAATTGGTGTACATGCTGTCTTTTTCTCAATGAAAAATTTTGTTTTTATTTTTGTTTTGTTTCATGTTTGTTTGTTTGTTGTTGTTTGCTCCTATTCACGAGAGTGAAATTTCTGTTACTTAATTTCAATTGACATACAAAATTTAAAGTAACTCATTAAACTCTAATATTGATTTATTTTAGGTCCTTCCACAAGGTAAGATTGCTACGGAGTCGAAAAACACTGCATTAGCTATTATCTTTAAGATAGGGAGGAAATGAGTTGCCCATATTTAGCTTTGTGCTAATATGGACATGGGAGTAAAAAACAAGAAACCTGGTAAAATTCAAATTAAAGTTCTGTGAGTAATAATACAATACTTAGATGTGAAAAAAGAAGGAATAAGTCAGCTGATGCTAAGTAGAACAGCCAGGGAACGAATTTCTGAGACCCACATTAAGAAAAATTAAGCCTTTGACATAAGGAGGAAAATGGCTTTGGGTAGGAGGATCAGCACATGGCAGTAGTTAGAATTGGGGATGAACTTAACTTTTTAATTAATTGAAAGAACAATGGTGTGACGAGAATATAATGAGAAGAGCAAGAATGGGACACTATACAATTAATGTGTTAAGAAGAGACCAATCATTGGAGCCCTTAGGGGCAGTATTCAAGAATCTGGCTATTCTCCTACACCCTCAGATACCCAAGTTTTCAAGTGATTCTAAATGGATTTATGGGGATGAATAGAGCTAAAATATATTTTTTTTTTATTAAAAGAAGCTTTTTTTTTTAAAGCCAATTTTTCAGAGTTCTTGAAAAACAGGGCAGAAGCACCAACAGTTCCTCCTTCTACACTCAGAGAGTCATGAAGACCTTATTTAAGGATATATGAATCTATATTAATAATCTTTTGTCAAAGGACTTTTATAGCACCACTGACAATTAATCAGACTATAAGATATATCGATTGGAAATAGCTTTTTCTACTTTTTGTGAGATTACCTCTCTTCTGTCAATTAACTGTTGAGGAAGTTAGGGTTTACCTCTCTCTTGAGAATATTGAACAGAGATTTAAGTTCTTTTGTGGAGAGCTTAAAATAGGATCTTAGCCAATTTGCAACTCCTAGAAACTTTTGAAATTAATTTAAGATAAGTAAACTCCCGAAACGGTACCCCCTCAGAAGGAGCCCCCCTGAAATACTCTCCCTCATGCCTTGTTCACTTTTCTCTCTCTAAAGCTGAAAGCTCATGGCAAATCTCTTGCTGACCATGTTGGTGACCTCGGGGACCACTAAGACCAACAAAACTTTGCCACAGATATGGGGAAGGACCCTCATACCCGTAAAGGGAATGCCCCAGACCCAGTTCCCTTATGGAGCCGAGGACTGATATGCCTGTCCAATACCACAGAAGGCACAGCTAACCGGCTACCACAAATATTAATGAAAAAAATAGATACTCTCACAAAGCCAGGCCTAACCATAAATATGATGAATAACAATTTACATCCAGGGAAGAGAAATCTCCCTGAGAATCCCCTTCTTTTTTCTTTCCAGTTAAAAATGAATCACCCGTGATGCCTGCTATTAGAAGTTCTAATCCAGATGGGCCAGAAGCCAGGATCCTCGCCCTTACCCTCACCCCCTACCTTTTCCCACCTGCACAAGGTTCCCTGAAGCTTGGCAACTGCAAGATCCTGCTTGGCAACTGCAGATAGACTCAAAGCAGTGTACCATATCATCTGAAGAATAGCAAGGAGACCATAACTCAAGCAGTGTACCATATCTTCTGAAGAATAGCAGGTGGCAGTCCTCGCCCCCACGAATAACTAGGGCCTGCCGGTCGGGTCAAGTGGCACCCAGACGTGATGCTCGAGGCACGGACCCCTCTGGATGGACCCTCATTGAGAGGATGTGCGCAGGACATCAAGATTGAGCGAGACAGAGATCGTCGCCCGCGACCTGTCATCCACGGATCCAGGTTGATGCTGCCTTCAAGAAGACGGTTGAAGTTCATTACCATCAGCCGAAAATTGAAGAGGATCCAGAAGTGACTCCGCAAGAGACTGACACAGCTGCCAGCTCCACTGCCTCCCCCTACGGTCGACCCCTAGACTTCCACGCCCTCCAGAAGGGTTCCTGGTATGCCTGGCTTTGCCCCCGTTTCTCTCGCTAGAGAGCTTGGCCTCTTGATCACCACAACAAAAAATTGGCTTTTTCCTAAACCAAGGCCGCCATTGATATGGCCGCTAACATTGGGGAGCCTTCCTTTATGACAATATTACACCCCAAACTGACAAATGGTTGGTAAATTGAACATTTACAAGGGACTAGGATGGCTGTGAGTTAGCCCAATGACGGGATTATTGTAGGTCCACTTCCCAGGGGCCCACCCAATGCAGCCGAAAAAGAGTGCGTGGTGCTGGGAGTGGGTGCAGCCTGCATGGCCTAAGACAGGGCTCTCACCCTCCTTTCACCCACATCGGAGTCCCTTGACGTTGCCCATCGTCGACAGCCTAAAACCTTCGACCATCGATGTGACTCGTCTCACATCAGTGTTTTGGGGTTGTGAACTTGTCTAAGACCCCCCATAATTAGACATCCAAATTTAAAATTCACATAGTTGGGATTGATCATAAGATGCCTTCTCTAACTAAACAGAGAAGGGGGAGATGCCAGAAGCCAGGACCCTCGCCCTTACCCTCACCCCCTACCTTTCCCCACCTGCACAATGTCCTCTGAAGCTTGGCAACTGCAAGATCCTGCTTAGCAACTGCAGATAGACTCAAAGCAGTGTACCATATCATCTTAAGAATAGCAGGGAGACCATAACTCAAGCAGTGTACCATATCTTCTGAAGAACAGCAGGTAGATCATAATTCAAGGCAGTGTACCGTATAGACCATGACATGTTTCAAGGCACAGGCCAAGAAGATTTTGTACTTTTCCACCACCTGGCCCCTCTTACCCCCTCCCCTTGTAAAACATGCTATAAAAAAGCATTTCATGTTCAAAAATAAATAAATAAATAAATAAATTATTTTTAAAAAAGAAGCTTTTATTTTGGCTAATATATTTAAGTAAAAATTGATTGAATTTAGTTATATTGAAAAAGGAAAGATGCTAAAGATCACATGTATTAATTGAAGTAAAAATTTATGGTGACATTTAAGTTGTTGAAAACGGAGAGAAAATAGGGTAGTAGAGAAGAAGAAGTGTTGAAGAATAAAGTCACTGAGAGGTTAAGAGATGTGTTTGACTGTTGGTGTGAAAGTGCTAACAGCTGGGCACATTCTTGCTTTGGAGATTACTTTTGAGAGAGAGAATAATGTGAGTCAATTTTTGCATATAATGTTTTGAATTAAATTTCCATGTTGGTCTATTCAAGTGGAGACATTCAACAGCAGCTACTTATGCAAATATAAACATCAGGAAAAAATACTGTTTTCTGAATCATTAGATCTACACACATAATTTATAAGTCCATGAAAATTGACATACAGTGGAAAATGGAAAGACCAAGCTGGAGTGCAAAGTATTAAAAGGCAGGGTAGAAAATAAGAAACTGTCAAAGGGGACAGTGATAAATCAGTGAGGAATGAAGGCTGAAAAAGATCACAGCATTAAATACAAGGAATAACAACACATCAAGATCAGGAAGTAGTGTTCAGTACAACTGTTCTTCAAATGAGCACAGGACAAGGGAGTGTTAGCAACTGTGACCAGAGCAAGTTGAGTGACATGGTAACAGCAAAGTGCTTCCTCTGGGAGGTCCAAGTCAAGCAGAGAAAGATGACAGCAATTGTTGAAACCGGGAGCTGTGTGAGGTGGAAGATACTGAGCAAATTCATTTCAACAGAAAATTTAATTGTAGGCTTCTTTTTGAAAGCTACACCTTTAAATTTTCATTAAATCTTTGTATAGTATGTATAGTATATAAAGAGAGCCCTCTGGCTGTGATGGAGACACAGTCTGTGTAGCCCACTGTAAGTGGAAAATGCAGGGAGTGCAAAAACTGTGGGTTGAATAACCGGGTACATTGCAGAGTGCTGGATATTTCCTCTCATGCTCTTATAGTGACAGGGAGCTGTAGCTCTCTGTCAGTACCTAGCATTACAAGATAAGGTCAGACTACATTGCTCAATCTCAGGAAAAATCGAAATGAAAGTTCAAAGTATGTTTGTGCTGGATATTGGATTACTTTTGGATCAGTGCAAAAAAAAATCACAAAATTGTTATCTAAATATATCTCTTTATTTTGAAATAATATGGACTTAAAGAGACCTTGTTTTCAACTATAAATGCTTCATGCCTGACGTAGCTTGCTTTCTTCCCACAAATGTACTTTCCACAATAAATGACATTAAGAGTATTTCATTTTTTTCCTGAACAGAGAAAATAGCATGAAAATGATTACTATTTTTGGAAGTCGTCTATGTGAAAAAGAAAGAAGATTCTTAAAATTAAGAAATCCCGACATTAGCTTAAAAGTCTTACTAGTTTTATTTTATATCACTCACTAAATATTTGTAAAATGTAATGTCATTTTATTCTACTGGTTAGTTTGCAGTCAGTTATAAGGAATGAAAGGAATATTCCTTCTGAGAAGTATTCCTTCTGAAAGGAATGTATATGATATTTTAATTTTTTTGTAACATGCTACATATGCCTCACAGTACATCCTCAGAGTATTTGATAGCTGGATGAAAGCTACTTGGTTGAATATTTAAAAGAATGAAAGAGAGGTGACAGTATGGACAGGAATGGGAAGATTAGTGTAAACCCAAGAAGAAAGAATACAGAGTGTGAGCAGGAGAGAATCCCACACTGATGGAAATAACAACTTGAAATCTATACAGCCCATTCAATTAAACAGCATTTACTTTGAAAGTGCATGGGAGACTATGGATTAGGCAAATCTAAGAAAACAAGAAGGAGAGCTGAAAGAACTCTCCTGAGCCATTAGAGTCTGTGTATAAAATAATACACTGATAACAGCAATGCTTTGCAATGAAATCTTAAGCAATAGCTTCATATTGTCAAGGTGTCATATCAGGTTGAGCAAAGACTACTTCAAACCTTTCAACTCAGTCATTAACAGGATGACACTGAATTTATGCAAGGAGATAATATGATTTAACTGTGAGAGGTAGAGTTTCTTTAAAGCAACGTGATATCCATCAGGAAGTCTGAAACTTTGACTTCAGAACTGACGAACAATGCATATACCTGACACAATTATAAATGAATTCCACTGGTTTTGATGAATAGTCTAGAAAAAATATGGATGGCATATGAGACCAAAAAGTAAGTTTCAAAAAATTAAACATAAAAATTTCATTTGCTTTGAGCTCTAAAGATGGCCAGCTTTTCTAAGAATAGAAAAGGTAAGAGATGATCAAGGCTACACTTTAGGAAGAAACCATGTGGGAAATTAAAAAAAAAAAAGGTGTGTAATGTTCCTTTGAAGTATAATTTTTTTGTTATTTTTCTCATTGAATTGTTATGAGAAATAAGAGAAGAAATTGTTCTCATTTCAATAGGGCCTTGCAGAAATTTAATAATGTGTAGAAGGCTATGGTGCCTACCTGGCAGAATACAGGTCTTACTTCAGGTCATCCTGTCAAACATAAGAGAATAAAAATTCGGGTTGTCAACAAATACTATATAATTTGAGGTTCTCAGTGGTGCTGAGGGCCCTGTGTGGCAGTGCCATTAATGACAAGTAGGGGATTAAAATTGAGGCACTTGGTTTCTAGAAACATGCTTTATATCAAGAAAACAGCACTGGCACCCTTTCCTACTTAAGCTAGAGAATATACTTGACACACTCTTAAGCATTAAACTAGAAGTCAGGTTATGAACGATTTCATCTTCTCTGATAAAATAGTTTTTATTTATTATACAAAGTGTTAGATTACATTGGTAAACTTGTAATCATGCTCAAAGACAGTTTTTTTTTATTAAAAACACCTGTAGATATAAAGGAAAATCTATCATTTTATTTAGAGTTTTTAAAATAATTGTTTGACCCTGGAACAATAGACATTAGACAGGACTGGCTAAACAGCATCCGTGGATATATCTTTGATGAGGAGGAAAATATGGATTTTGTGCTTGAGTCTTCTAACATGGTGGTTGATGGTGGTGTGGCTGTACAGTATGGAACAGAAATACAAATGGGCTAAGCATTGGCTCATGGTGTGGAAAATAGTACTGCAGATCCCATAGTGCTGGTAAGTACATAAAAACTCAAAGAGAAGGCTTCTACATGTCACATGACTAGAAAGGACTGCATAAATAAACCTGAGCCGCAGTAGCTTTGTCTTAATTTATTGTATTAAAAATATCTGACCACTTTTGATCTAGATAACAATATTATCAATATGTTCAAGAAGTGAACTCATTCATTTTTGACCTTGAAAAGATGTTTGGAGATTCTAGAAGGGGAGATCAACTACATGGATTCTGGAGGCAAAAGAATGGTGTTCCTCAATCAGGAAGTTTCCTTCTTGACTAAGATTGAGACTTTCAGAAGGGATACATGTGAAGCTGTGAATATCCTTCTGAAGGACACACTCTCCTAGTCATCAAGGTTAGCCAAATCAACACTGGGATGGAAATGTGACAGCCAAACTGACCTCACATTCACCTTTATTAATTTTGTGGCTAAAAATGACATAGTTGTTTGTGTATGTACACAAAAAATGACTTATATGTTGTGCATGTACATGCACATGTACAAATTGAAATTTTGGCTATTCTAAAATTTCACCAAAATCTAATGATTGTACAACTCATTACATTACAAATCTGACATGAGTGAACTACAATTCACATACTCAAGAACTAAGTAAAGAGAAAAGGGAAAAATGATTTTACACTTTCAGTATTTAGTCTTATAAAAACAGCCCTTAAAAGATTGGTTTTAAGGTTTTTTTTTTTTATGTGCATGTGTGTATCTCTGTGTGAGTATGAACACGTATGGGAAGGTGACTGCTGGGTATAGAAGATGGCACTGAATTTCTGGAGTTGGAATTGCACGTGGTGGGGAGACCTTGATGTGGTTACTAACAATGGAATATGGGCCTTCTGCAAGAGTACAAAGTACTCTTCACCATAGATATCTTAGAAAGACAAGCTTTAATATAGGAAAAAATGTGAAATTTGAGAAACTGATTGATACAGGATGACAAACAGAATCTGTGAACTTTTTATTTTTCAATATTTTAGCCTACTTGAAAACCAGAGCCAAATACAAACTTTATTAGTTTTTCTGTTTTATTTTGAAATTATCTTTTTCTTTTGTGGGAAGGTTATGATAAAGCAAGCTTTAAATCGTGGTTGGCTTTGCAAAGAGAACAACCCCCAGTTCCCTTCTTTCTTTTGTTTGTGGTAATTTTGGGGAATTACTCTTTAGTCTAAGTAGCCTCATATAGTTGTTTTCCCTGTGTCTGAATTATAAGCGATTGAAGATGTATACTACCACAAGTTCATAATGATTAATTATTCATGTGTGGCTACAAAGAAATACCATAAGGAAAGAGCATTGTATGAGCAGATAATTTTTATGTATAAGGGCACATACTTCTGAAAAATATTTCATGGTTAATGTGCTCCTATAACTTGTGAATGATTCTACTCAGAGTTTAGTTCTATTTACATTAATATTCTAAAGTATATTTAGTTAATATACTTAATATTAGGGTGATAATATTAAGCAAACAATCTCATTCAGTGTTAAAATATATTTTGAAAACTATGTGGTGAATTGGAATAACACATTCACTCTACCAAACATAACTATTCTGCTGGCAAGATGCTAGCTGTTATTATTTGAAATCACTGTATCATGATCATTTTATTTTTTAAAACTTATTTTTAAATATATCTTAAAATTAATACTTCATAAAATACCAAGAAAACTGTAAATTTTGGATATTGAATAGCAAATCACTACAGCATAGTTTGTGGCTACTATTCTGTTTGTAGATATTATGCTACTTAAAGCATTGTTTCTTTGGAGGAAAACTAAATACAATTATTATGTACAGTAAAGAAATATGTCAAAATAAGATTTTTTTTATATTTGTAGGTTAAATCTTCCAGCTTCTCATTTGTTCCATTGATCAAACAGACACCTGCCCCATAGCACAGAGCCTATAGTATTGTAATCATTCAAAGATGTAATACTGGCTTCCTTGACTAAGTAAAGTATGTTATTTTTTTACATTTCAACTGCGAACATGTGCTGTCTTTGAGTAGAATTATTTGAGGACACATGCTTTTTGAGAAATCTTCAGATTGCTCATTTCCTCTATCACTATTGCCAATTTGAATTAAGAACGCTCAGCATATATTTGTCTAATATTGTGACTGTCTTGAGAGCTTCTTCTTTACATGGCACATGATTAGAAGTCAACAACTTTTGAATTAATGAAGTAAGCATCATCAAGATTGAATTAGCAAACACATCTGATTAGGATGTAGATAAAGAAAAATGCTACAATGTCTTTTAGACTTATGTAAAAAACTGATGACTTAAGTCTCATTTGATCATCTGGTACTAGAAAGAATAGTGAGAAACTCAGCAAATAAATGCTTTAACTGATTTTCTCTTCCCCAAACTCAGTAATTTTTTTTTACATTATAATTTTACTAGTATATTTACCTGACAGGTTGATATCCATAATATTTTTTGTCATAGAGATATAATAGGAGGATTTCCTTTGTCATGAGTATGCTAAGAAAACTTGATTTCTCTTTTTGTAATTTTCACATCTTTGGAGACTTTTTTCCTAGCCTATATTAGTTAATATTTTTACATAAAGAAACATGTTTATAGGCCAGCATGAGTAGTAAGTCTCTGTATCAATAGGAGATGTAGGGGTATTGAGATTTATATTCATGTTCAACATTCAAATAATATGTTCCTATCTGTAGAAATGTAAAATGATTTAGTCAACATGGGTAAAAACTCCACTAGATGGGTTTAAAAGAAAAAGCAGGGAGACAGAAAAATGTGAAGCTGGGTGGTAATAGGGTGGATGGGGATCTTGGAGGGGTTAGAGGTTGTAGACAAATGCGGACAGAATATATTTTATGAATTTCTCAAAAAACTAATAGTAACTATCAAGCTAAGTTATGAATATATTTAAAATTAATTAAGTCCTCTGCTTCATAAGAAGCACTATGTCTTTATTATCTGTAAAATAACTTCAGCCTAGAGTGTAAATAAACAACAGAATATATTCCATCATTATAATTCTTTGACTATGAGCAAAAAGTACTTTAATATTTTCATCATCTATAAAAGTCATAATGCCTGGAGGCAGTTGCTATTCATTATAAAAGTAACTCAACAAACAATCTTAATAATGTGTGATGTCCTATAGTACCTTTGCATCCCATATAATAATTTCACCATGTGATTGGAAGATTTTCATTTTATATCAGCAAACACAAAGTTTCTTATTGATTTTAGAGATTTATTTAGTAAAATGATTAAATAATATCTCTCCTGGACTTCAGGGGATTTTTTGGCCACAAGATAAACAAATACGACTCATGGTTCTATTTTGACCTAAAAGATATATATTGTGCACCCTAAATCAGACATTTGTAAGCATTCCAAAGTGTTTGGTGCTTGTGGCAGCAAACATACCAAATCTTTAGCAAGTAAATGGGTTTGAAAATTAGTCAGAGGTTAATTCTCTGCCTCATTGGCACCCCAAATTGGACAAATTGTAATTGATTTTGGTCACATTTACAAAGCACTTTTTCTATTGAGCAATGGAGAAAATTCACAGAAAAACATCAGGATTTCAATAGGATACATCAAGAGTTTATGCTTCTGTATTTAATATACCGTACCATAGTGGTTTTGCTGCTTTATAAATGAGCATAAATTTTAAACTCTCAAAGTATACTGTTTTTTTCTACTAAAGGAATTCTTTTTATTTAGATGTGTTGATCTGTTGCAAGATTCTGTCTGTTTATATTATATAAATGGGAATAAGTTTACATTGTGTGTGTTTGTGTGTGTGTGTATGTGTGTTTATAGTCCAGCATGGGTAGTAAGTATATATATAGGAAATATAGGGGTATTGAGATTTATATTCATGCTCAACAGTCAAATAATAAACTCATATCTGTAGAAATGTAAAATGATTTAGCCAACTGGAGTAAAAATGTGTGTGTGTGTGTGTGTGTGTGTGTGTGTGCATGTGTGTAGCCTCCTAGGAAAAAATGCAAGGTGCTAAGAGAGTGAAACCCTCTTGTGCAACTTGAGGATTGGGTAGAATTAACCAAGTGACTGTTCATGATCCTGGACTTTGTTCATGGTTAAATGGACAGGCTAATTCAATATTTTTCTATTTTAATGAATTCTTTTACTGTCTCATTAAGAAATCAATCGTATCAGTATTCCTAAGGATATGTTTTACAAAAGTTAAACTTGACCTAGAATTTTTGGAGAAAAAAGGTTGGCTGGTGTTTTAAATATCAACCATCTGTCTTTATGATTTAGATGAGGTGAATAATACAAAATATCAAATTGAATCATGTGTAGGTTTTTGTTATGAATTTACAAAAATAACTAGGCCCAATATTTTGGTTAACTCCACTACACACACCAGGATTTGAGTCTAATATACTGACAAGAAGACAAAATAAAATGAAGATACTGATATCAAGTCATGGATAAGTTTGATCATGCTAGCCCTTTTTGTCCTGGGAATACTTTATTTTTACTCATTGTATGAAAGCTTATCTTTAGCAACATCAACATGTTAGCATCCAAAGAACATGACTTGAAACTTAAAATGGACCCCCAGACAGAGTTATTAATTTAACAGACTGGCAAGCCAAGGATGGGTATGATTCTGCACAGAGCCATGCCAACCTAAGACAAAGTGCATTGCTTTTGATAATGCATATTCCATGATGGGTAAGAAAGGCATTGTTGTCAGAACAATCTAAGACAGGATCAGTCTTGCTTATGAAATAAAAAGGGGGAGATATGGAGAGCCTTTGGGTCTGCTTGTCAGTAATCTAACATTGGCCAAGAACAAGAACATGGGCTGCTTGGCAGGAATCTAACATTGGCCAAGGAAAAGGAGATGGGCTTCAGGCAGGAATCTGACATTAGGCTAGAACAAAGAAGTAACTTCAGGCAGGAATCTAAATACTAGTCTAGAATAAAGAAATAACTTCAGGCAGGAATCTAAATATTAGGCTGGAACAAAGACTTTAGACATGAAAATGACTTTGGGCTAGGACATTTAGGTAGGCTAAAATATTTTGGTCATCTTGATAAGCCACTAGAAATAGTGTTCATGAGGTGATCATGGGACATTGTTTATTGCCTTGTTTGTTGTTTGACTGTTTGTGTTTATTGTCTTGCTTATTCCTTGACTATTTGCATCTATTGTATTGCTAGTTCCTCAACCTAGAAACAAAAAACTTGCATGAAATTAAAATGGTATAAAAGCAAAAAGGAGGAAGAGGGAGGAGATACAGGGTTTATGGCAGAGGAATGGGGAAAGAGGATAACATCTGAACTGTAAATAAATGAAATATCCAATAAAAAATCAGGAAAAAATAAAATGAAGATAAATGACTGATAATTTTTTTACTAAAAACCATATTTAGTTATTTTTATGTGTCTTTTTGTTTTGGTTCCTTTTCTTTCTTTTCTTTTGTTGCTAAATTTACTTTTATCTTTTATTAATTAATTATTTTATTTATTTACATCTTAAATATTTTCCCCATTCAGGTCTCTTTTTGCAGAGTTCTTCTTGCCTCCTGCTATCTCCTTTGACTCAGAGTGTAAGCCTCATCCCCAACCCTGGGTTATCACTTCTCCCTGGGGTATCAGTTTTCTACAGGATTAGGCACATCCTCTCTCACTGAGGCCAGACAAGGCAGTCCTCTTCTGTGTGTTTTCCAGGGACCTTATACCAGCCCATGCATGCTCGTTGCTATGTTTTATAAACAATGTAAACTGTTTAAGTTTCATAGTTCTCATTTTACAAATGAGAGTCACCCAATAGGCTTTAAGAATGAAAGGCTTACTTGGGTTGTTATAACAGATTCTACTCTAGAATTTTAAAGATGCATGGAAACAGAAGTCACTCACTAATCAATAAAGGTATTTTTAAGCCACCTAAAGCATCTTTTACAAAGTATGATAATAGAGAGTACAGAAAGCATTCCAGAGTCATTAGACACTAGGATGCATAAACCACCAGGAGAAAATGTGAAAACAAATTTGAAGAGCCTTCCACATTCACAAAGGTGGAATGAAGATCAAGCAGGCTACAAATGAACAGAGAAAGCCATTTTTATTGTTTTGAAAATAGTAAACAATTTCCCTTTATAACTAATAAGGCACACATAAGCATTTACTTTGATTAAACTTATATCTTGGTAAGATTTGGACAGTAGAATGGAGCATGCCTGGTTAGAATGTAAATAATATAGAGAAGTACCTGATCAAACAGAAAGAAATACTAAAACTTCAGATCTCTTCCTAGGAAGCTTAGCCCATTTCCACCATGTATCACTAGTTTGTTTATAGCCTGATTTATTTTCCCGGTGATGAAAGATTGTTTATGTGATACAGAAGAACCACTGAAATGCAAACAAATATACAAGTAAGTCAAGATATAAATATATACATATTACATTATATATATAATCTTATATTGATTTCTTGGGTTATTAATGAGAGAGAACAAATGCTTTAGTTTTACACTTAGTGTGGGAATGAGACAATGGTATAACACATACAGACCAGTCTTCACCTTGTGTAACTTAAGTAGTGAAATCAAGTTGTCACAATCAAACAAAAATACAGTGGCATAAACTACAAAAAATATTTTCTTCTGGGTTTGGAGGTAGAACTCTTTAGCAAAAAATGATAGGTTGTTGGTGGGAGGGGCTCTCCTCCTGACCAACTTATGGTGGACCAATATAATATGTCCTTGCATGATGAATCTATCAACTTCTTCTTTACAGGAACCAAAAATAGTAAGATAAACTACCCTTGTGACTGTATTTAACCCTAGCTCCTTTATGGAACTCCATCCCAAAAGTTACTCATGTAGGGGAATGAGCTGCTGTATAAATTTTTCTGTATGCTGAATGGAAAAGAAGTGAAGTCTGTGGAAAAGCTCCTCCTAGTGCCTTAAAAATAATTGTAAAAACTGTTCATTAGCGTTTGGCTGGGGCAGACACATAGCTGGTCTGCTACTGTGGAGGTACTGAATCCTAGAGGAGCCACTGCACTCAGAGCAACGGGTAAGAACTCTGTCCCATTCCATACGCCCCAGAGATACAACTGGGAGCCAGGGGCACTCAGGACCCACCAGCCACCCAAAACCCACCCCTCCAGAATACCACTTCCCTTCTGCCCCCACCTGGTCCTTTTGGATGGGGCAGACACATAGCTTGCCTGCTCCTGTGGAGATACTGGTTCCTGAGACATCCTAGAGGAGCCACTGCACTCAGAGCAGCAGACACCTAGCTGGTTTGCTCTTGTGGAGACACCATATCCTGAGCCATCCTAGAGGAACCACTGAACTCAGAGTAGCAGGATTTCCAGATCGCAGGGGTGATTTGAGTCTCAGGAGCTCTTCCACCCAGGAGCTTAGGATACAAGACCACAGAGACATCTGGACTCTGAGGAGTTCTGACACAAGGAAGATAACTGGAAATATAGACTTCAGTCAGACACAGTGAGGGCAAGTAACACTAGAGTTAACCAGATGGCAAAAGGCAAGCACAAGAACATAAGCAACAGAAACCAAAGTTACTTGGCATCACCAGTACCCAGTTCTCCCAACATAGCAAGCCCTAACACCCCATCACACCGGAAAAGTAGGATTCAGAATTAAAATCACTTCTCATGATGATGATAGAGGATTTTAAGAAGGATATAAGTAACTCCCTTAAAGAAGTACCGGAGAGCACAAGTAAACAGGTAGAAGCCCTTAAAGAGGAAACACAGAAATCCCTTAAAGAAATGCAAGAAAACACAATGAAGGAATTAAACAAAACCATTCAGGATCTTAAAATGGAAATAGAAACAATAAGGAAATCTCAAAGGGTGACAATCCTGGAGATAGAAAACCTAGGAAAGAGATCAGGAGTCATATATGCAAGCATCACCAACCGAATTCAAGAGATAGAAGAGAAAATATCATGTGCAGAAGATACCATGAAAATCATTGATACAACTGTCAAAGAAGATGCAAAATACAAAGAGCTCCTAACCCAAATATCCAGGAAATCCAGGATACAATGAGAAGGCCAAACCTAAGGATAATAGGTATACATGAGAGTGAAGATTCCCAACTTAAAGGGCCGATAAATATCTTCAACAAAATTACTGAAGAAAAATTCCCTAACCTTAAGATGAGATGCCCATAAACATACAAAAAGCCTAGAGAACACCAGATAGACTAGACCAGAAAACAAATACCTCCCATCACATAATAATCAAAACATCAAGTGAACAAAACAAAGAAAAAAAATACTAAAAGCAGTAAGGGGAAAAGGTCAAGTAACATATAAAGGCAGACCTATAAAAATTACACCAGACTTCTCACCAGAGACCATAAAAGCCAAAAGAGCCTGGACTGACATTATCCAGACCCGAAGAAAACACAAATGCCAGCCCAGACTACTATACCCAGCAAAACACTCAATCACTATAGATGGTGAACACAAGATATTCCATGACAAACCAAATTTGCACAATATCTCCCCACAAACCCAGCACTTCAAAGGATAAGTGATGGAAAACGCCCACACAAGGAGGGAAACTACAACCTAGAAAAAGTAAGGAAGTAATCTTCCAACAACGCCAAAAGAAGATAGCTATACAAACATAATTCTACCTCTAATAACAAAAATAACAGGAAACCACAATCATTTATCCTTAGTATCTCTTAACATCAATGGACTCAATTCTCCAATAAAAAGACGCGGACTATCACACTGGATACACAAACAGGACCCAGAACTTTGCTGCATACAGGAAATGCACCTCAGTGACAAAGACAGACACTACCTCAGAATAAAAAGATAGAAACCAAGTTTCCAAGCAAATAGTTCCAAGAAACAAGCGGGAATAGCCATTCTATTATTAAATAGAATCGACTTTCAAACAAAAGTAATCAAAAAAGATAAGGAAGGACACTTCATACTCATCAAAGGAAAAATCTACCAAGGTGAACTCTCAATTCTGAACATCTATGCTCCAAATGCAAGGGCACCTACATACATAAAAGAAACTAAATACTACTAAAAGAAACATAAACTACTAAAGTTCAAAACACACATTACACCTCACACAATAATAGTGGGGGATTTCAACACCCCACTCTCAGCAAAGGACAGATCATGGAAACAGAAACTAAACCGAGACACTTTGAAATTAACAGAAGTTATGAACCAAATGGATTTAACAGATATCTACAGAACATTTCATCCTAAAACAAGAGAATATACCTTTTTCTCAGCATCTCATGGTACCTTCGCCAAAATAGACCAAATAATTGGCCACAAAACAGGCCTCAACAGATGCAAAATGATTGAAATAATCCCATGCATCCTATCAGATCACTACGGACTAAGGCTGGACTTTAATCCACATGCACATGGAAATTGAACAACTCTCTACTCAATGATGACTTGGCCAAGGAAGAAATAAAGAAAGAAATTAAAGACTTTTTAGAATTTAATGAAAATGGGGACACATCATGCCAAAACATTTGGGAATCCATGACGGCAGTGCTAAGAGGAAAACTCATAGCTCTAAGTGCTTACCAAAAGAAACTGGAGAGAACATACACTAACAACTTGACTGCACAACTAAAAGCTCTAGAACAAAAAGAAGCAAATACACCCAAGAGGAGTAGACGGCAGGAAATAATTAAACGTAGGGCTGAAAATCAACCAAATGGAAACAGAGAGAACAATACAAAATATCAACAAAATGAGGAGCTGGTTCTTTGAGAAAATCAGCAATATAGATAAACTCTTATCCAGATTAACTATAGGGCACAGATACAGTATCCAAATTAGTAAAATCAGAATTGAAAAGGGAGACATAACAACAGAAACTGAGGAAATTAAAAAAATTATCAGATCCTACTACAAAGGACTATACTTAACCAAACTGGAACACCTGGATTAAATGGACAACTTCCTAGATAGATACCAGGTACCAAAGTTAAATCAGGATCAAATAAACCATCTAAACAGTCCCATAATACCTAAGGAAATAGAAGCAGTCATTAAAAGCCTCCCCACCAAAAAAAGCCCAGGTCCAGATGGTTTTAGTGTAGAATTCTATCAGACCTTCAAGGAAGACCTAATACCAATTCTCTTCAAACTATTCTACAAAACAGAAACAGAAGGAACACTACCCAATTCACTCTATGAAGCTACAATTACAATCATACCCAAACCTCACAAAGACCCAAAAAAGAAAGAGAACCTCAGACCAATCTCCCTTATGAACATCGATGCAAAAATACTCAATAAAATTCTAGCAAACTGAATCCAAGAACACATCAAAACAATCATCCATCATGATCAAGTAGGTTTTATCCCAGTAATGCAGGAATGATTCAATATTTGGAACTCCATCAATGTAATCCACTATATAAACAAACTCAAAGAAAAAAACCACATGATCATCTCACTAGATGCTGAGAAAGCATTTGACAAAATTCAACATCCCTTCATGATAAAAGTCTTGGAAAGATCAGGAACTCAAGGCCCATACCTAAACATAGTAAAATCAATATACACCAAACCAGTAGCCAACATCAAACTAAATGGAGAGAAACTTGAAGCAATCCCACTAAAATCAGGGACTAGACAAGGTTGCCCACTCTCTCCCTACCTATTCAATATAGTACTGGAAGTCCTAGCCAGAGCGATTAGACAACATAAAGAAATCAAAGGGATACAAATAGGAAAGGAAGAAGTCAAAATATCACTATTTGCAGATGATATGATAGTATACTTAAGTGACCCCAAAACTTCCACCAGAGAACTCCTAAACCTGATAAACAACTTCAGCAAAGTGGCTGGTTATAAAATCAACTCAAACAAATCAGTAACCTTCCTCTACATGAAAGATAAACAGACTGAAAAAGAAATTAGGGAAATGACACCCTTCACAATACTCACAAATAATATAAAATACCTTGGTGTGAATCTAACCAAGCAAGTGAAAGACCTGTATGACAAGAACTTTAAGTCTCTGAAGAAAGAAATTGAAGAAGATCTCAGAAGATGGAAAGATCTCCCATGCTCATGGATTGCCAGGATTAATATAATAAAAATGGCCCTCTTGTCAAAAGCAATCTACAGATTCAATGCAATTACCATTAAAATCTCAAATTAATTCTTCAGAGTTAGAAAAGGAAATTCTCTAATTCATTTGGAATAACAAAAAACCCAGGATAGTGAAAACTATTCTCAACAATAAAAGAACTTCTGGAGGAATCACCATCCCTGACCTCAAGCTGCAATACAGAGCAACAGTCATACAAACTGTATGGTATTGGTACTAAGACAGAAAGGAAGATCAATGAAATAGAATTGAAGACCCAGAAATGAACCCACACATCTATGGTCTCTTGATATTTGACAAAGGAGCTAAAAGTGTCCAGTGGAAAAATGACAGCATTTTCATCAAATGGTGCTGGTTCAACTGGAGGACAACATGTAGAAGAATGAAAATTGATCCATTCTTATCTCCTTGTACAAAGATCAAGGCTAAGTTGATAAAGGACCTCCACACAAAACCAGATACATTGAAACTAATAGAAGAGAAGGTGGGGAAGAACCTCGAATACTTGGGCACAGGGGAAAAGTTCCTGAACAGAACACAAATGGCTTATGCTCTAAGATGAAGAATTGACAAATGGGACTTCATAAAATTGCAGTTTCTGTAAGGCAAAGGACACTGTCAATAGGACAAAACAACAACCAACAAATTGGGAAAAGATCTTTAGCAATCCTATACCTGATAGAGGGCTAATATCCAATATATACAAAGAACTCAAGAAATTAGACTCCAGACAACCAAATAACCCTATTACAAAATGGGGTATAGAGTTTAACAAAGAATTTTCAACTGAGGAAACTCGAATGGCCGAGAAGCGCCTAAAGAAATGTTCACTATCCTTATTCATCAGGGAAATGCAATCTAAACAAGATTCAATCTCACACCAGTCAGAATGGTTAAGATTGAAAACTCATGTGATAGTAGATGCTGGCAAGGGTGTGGAGAAAGAGGAACAATATTCCATTGTTGGTCGGACTGAAAGATGCTGTAACCACTTTGGAAATCAGTATAGCAGTTCCTCAGAATATTGGACATAGCATTACCTAGGATCCAGCTATACCATTCCTGGGTATATACCCAGAAGATACTCTAACATATAACAAAGAGATATGCTCAAATATGTTCATAGCAGCCTTATTTATAATAGCCAGAAGCTAGAAAGAACCCAGATGTCCTTCAACTGAGGAATGGATACAAAAATGTGGTACATTTACACAATGGAGTATTACTCAGCTATTAAAAACAATGAATTTGAGAGATACCTAGATAAATGAATGGAACTAGAAAATATCATCCTGAGTGAGGTAAGCCAATCACAAAAGAACACACATGGTATTCACTCACTGATTATTGGATATTAGCCCAGAACCTTGAAATACCCAAGATTCAACTCAGACCACATGAAGCTCATGAAGAAGGAAGACCAAGTGTGGGTGCTTCAGTCCTTCTTAGAAGGAGTAACAGAATACTCAAGGGAGCAAATATGGAGACAAAGTGAGGGACAGAAACTGAAGGAGGGGCCGTCTGGAGATCATTCCACCTGGGTATCCATCCAATGTGCAGTCACCAAAGGTAGAGGCTGATGTGGAAGTCAGGAAGTGCATGCTGACAAGAGCCTAATATAAATGTCTCCTTAGAGGTCTGCAAGAGTCTGATGTATTCAGAGGCAGATGCTCACAGCTAACCATTGAACTGGTCATGGGGTTCCCAATGGAGGAGTTAGAGTGAAGACTGAAGGAGCTGAAAGGGTAGCAGCCCCATGAGGAGAACAACTATACCAACCAACCAGAGCTCCCAGGGTCTAAACCACCAGCCTGGGAGCACTTAGGGAGGGATCCATGGCTCCAGCTGTATTTGTAAGGGTGGAAGGCCCTATCGGGCATAGGTGGGAGACGAGATCCTTGGTCTCATGAAGGCTGGATGCCCTAGTGGGTGGGAATTTGAGGGTAGGGAAGTGGGAGTGGGGGGGGTAGGTTGGGGCACATCTGCAGAGAGGCAGGAGGAGGGGTGAGTGGATAGGGGTTCTTGGGTGTGCGGGGGAAGGGGTAAGGGGATAACATATGAAATGTAAATAAAACATCCAATAAAAACAAAAAACAAAAAAAAAATGCTCATTAGTTTGTAAATTAGGAAAGTATTAGACATCCTCAAAACAATTCAGGCTATTATTTTTGTCTTTGGTTGCCTCCCAGAAGTTGAAAGTAATTCCTTATTGCGGAACATACTGTTTAGTTTTGACATAGGTCTCAGAATATTTGAGTTAGAACTGACCATAATGCCTATGGATTAGCTTTTATTGTGCCAGAAACTGGTGTATAGTCTGACAAATGGGGGAGTGGGAACAATAAATAAACTTACCCAGTTGTGTTGTTGATATGGTCTAATGCTTTTATTATGTTAATTGGGTCCTCCAAATTACAGTGGAATCTACATGTGGAGATTTGGAAGTAGCCCAACCATTTAGCTGTTTAAGGCATATTATAATATAAGGCTGTGTGTGTGTGTTGGAGGGTGTCTTTGATTTGCAAACCTAGAACATTAGGAACTTGCTGCTGCCGCCACAGATTGATTTGCATAGAGATAATTCCACACTACATCAATGTTGTAACACCTATGGACAAAACCAACAATCAACATCACAAGATTTCCCCAGATGTATAATAGTACCAACAATCCCTTGATGATAACCAACAAATGTCTAACTGTGCTTAAGGTTCTTTCACCAGTATGGAAATTATACCTGGTCCTGGAAGTCTGATCAACTATTCAGTACCCATGAAGTTCTACTAACTCTCTTCTGGACTAGTCACTTGTACATGCACATGCTACACACATACACACACACACACACACAAACAAACACACACACCATACATACACTAAGCATTTTAAAGATTGCTTGTTAGTTGAAGCTCTAGCAGTTATTAAATTGAGATTAGATTATATCTATTAGGTTATTTTATTGTGAAAGTTACACTGGCGAACTGGCCTGATTAACTTCCTTGCTCTCTGTATCTGAGTTTATTTGTGAGGAAACAAAGAGAATGTTTGACTTTGTGCTTTTAACTCTGTGAACTGTGCTAGACATGGGAGCGTGCAGCTTCCTTAAGACAGAATGGAGCCACTATTGAGACTACTTGGCATCACAACTAGTAATTGCTCTTTATTTCAAGGCTTTTCTAGGAGGCTCTTGCTGACCAATCAAAGCTATTTGAGAGATGACTGCCTAAATAATGATCTTTTTACTTCCTCTTTACAATTGAAGATACAGACTCTGTAAATTCAGCTTCCAATTTGGGGAGTTTGGAAATTGTTGAATTCCCTATATATCTTTTTTCATGTCTTTTAGAATGCTTTGAAAATTGAGTGCAGTTTTATTCTTCATTTCATTATGTTATAATAACATGGAAGATTAAAAGTAGGTTTTCAGAGATTAAAAACTCCAGATATTTCTAGAATAATAAACTAAATGTAAATTATACCTAAGACATAATCAAAGACAAAATGAAATTCATGACATATTTAATGGGTAAATTTTTGTAGAATATAGGATATAAGACAAATATATAAAAAGTAAATCAATAGCATATATTCAAAATAAAACAAAAAGGGAAGCAACACTGTGTAAGAGTCAGAAAGAGACAGGTAGATAGTTATGGATCAGTATGAGAAGTAAGGAGAGAAAGAAAACATACAGAAAAATATGTCATGAAGTATACTCCAAAATTATTTCAAGTGGTATAAGAAATGAATACTCAGATTTCAGAGTCTCTTGAAACTCAAATGGAATGAAATAAAATAAAATAATATTCATACAGTCTATTGATGACAAAGCAAAACAACATAATGAAAATGAGAGCATGTCTTTAATGTTCCAAGCAATAATCGGGAGCCAGATTCTATGTAGCAGCAGGTAGAATTCAGAAATCGTGGAATGGTACTAAAATGCTAGGATGTTCCAAATAGATCAAATTTATTCTCCATAAGTCAGATGAAAGAAAGACAAATTCATGTAAGATTTATTCTTCTTTTACATTTTTCTAGAAGTACATTTTAAGATGTTCATGTAACAGTTACAAGAATTTATCAAGATACCATGACATCAGATAGAGCACTGAGTGCAAGCAGTACCACAACACAATTTAAACTGCATGACTGAAATCATATAGAATATAAATGAAGTTATTCCTGAGGATGAAGAGATTGGAGATTGGAACAGTTGTTGTAGGAGTTTCTCAGGGTAATCTGCTTTTGGTCTGAGTTCCATGGCTTGCAAGTGTTCACTTTGTAAACAGTCAGTAAGCTACAGACATATAAAACTACCCACATCAAATAACAGGAAAACATAAGGACTGAGTATATTCCTAAGTACTGTTTAAATTCCTAAGTACTATTTAAAAGCAGATAGAAACAAGTATATTCTAGAATAAAATGTTTATTTCATTTAAAATATACTGGAAAATATGTATTTCATATCTACTGATTTTTCTATTTATTCTTTTACATTTTTTGTTTAAATTAATTTGGCTTTATTTTACAAACTAATTTAGACTCAAACTAATATATCCAATGCAGTATACAAATCAAAATATGTTCAATATTTAGTAGCAAAAATTCTTACTGTTTTAAATTCATTATTCATTTATTAAAATTCTATGATCAATTTTAAAAATTATATTAAATATCATAGTTGAATATAAAAAATCAATGAATTCTTAGTTGTGCATTAGTCCTAAATATCTTTTGGATGATTTATTAACTATAAAATTATTAAGCAACATCACATTGAAAACAATAATTTAATTTATGCAAAATAGGCTTATTAACTTTTGATATCTTCTCTTAGAATCTGTAAATATATGTTTAACAGAAGCAAAATAAATGAAGGATTCCGTGGGCATTTGATTTCCCTAGTAATCGGATTTTATTAACTTCAGAAGCTGTCCACGTCTTCAGCATTATTATAAGGATACTGAAAACATATTTAGAAAGTTCTTTATATAATCTACTATAGGCAACCCTCAAAGTGGAGACAGTTTTTATATGCGTATATCTGTTTGTTTGTTTTTTTTTTTCTGGTACTGGCAATTGGCCCCAGTCCCTGTGATAACTATAACTGAGTTATATCTCAACTGTTAGCTTTTTACGAAGTGTGATTGTGAATTCCAAGCTGGCCTTGAACTCTAAATTCTACTCTCTTTGCCTCTCAGGTGTTGCAATTACAGGCTCCTGCCACCGCTCCAGGCTAAGTATTCCTATCTTAAAAGTTACAATGTTTCAACACTTAGGCATTCCTATGTATAAAATGATAAATTAAGGAATGAAACATCAAAATGTTTATTATATATATAATATTTAAATTGATATAATTGCAAGTAACAACTGTTTTTAAATAGCTTAAAACTTTCCTAAGTAGTAAGACAATTTTAAATTACAATTGTACAATAATACAATATGACTATATGTCTTTTATTTATCATAAATTGAAATAAATTGAAGTGAATATTTATATTTCTTGTTAACCATGAAAAAGAGAACAGGCACACAAAGGTCAACTGATTCTCAGGCTTTTGGGTTAAATATTCAGATAGTTCATGTTGGAATTTAACAATGTATGTTTGTTTTTTGTATTTTACACAAATCATGTTTGACTTATGAATAGGATGTTCTAGTAGATTTAATTCCTGGAATGCATTTTTAAATATTGCTACGATCTGTGCATTGCTACATATGTGAACCATTTGACTACATCCGGAGACATGTAATTAAACTTCTTAGGTGGCTCTCTTGTCGTCTTTTGTCATAATCTTGAAAGTCTCTGTGACTGGTACCTGAATCTTAGGGAGCATCATACATAATTCTATTGCCTTTTTTCCTCCTGTCTTCCTCATCGATGTCCCTTGCACCCTGTGCTGGCAGCCCTATCTCCATCACCTTGAACATGGTGTTCTTAAATAAGTAGGGTCTTTGGTCCCTGATATTCCTTATGCCTAAGCTGCCTCTTGTACCAGTACAAGCAACACAAATGGTCTTATTTTCTCTAATTGTTTAATCCTTTTAATGTTTGTCTTTTGGCATTTTGAAGATATCATGCATATTCCGTCTATCTTCAGCTTCCGTGTCCACAGGCTTTTTCCAGAGGACACAGGTCAGACAGTCCAGCAACTGTTCAGCATGTGAAACATACCTTCAAGCTCACCTCCAAATGTTTGCTCCTTTGGTTCTACTTAAGCAAGATGTGTCTCACTCTTGAAATGGTGATCAGTGTGAGACTCAATACAGCAGTCCTACAGAGATGAAGCTTACGTGGTCCTGCCATTGACATTAGGATTGTCAAGGAAAGGAAAATGTGTGTGGAGGGATTATGAAAGAGTTTAAAAAGGAGACTTCACAAGCGCTTTTATGTATTGTGATGGGAACTTATTATGTTTCCCTGAAATTAAGCTTTTAACTGAAACGGAAGAAGCCTCTGGGCCTCATCTTCATTTCCATAATAGGCTGACTTACTTAATCTACTCTTTTATGGAGTTCTTTAAGTAAGAAGCTGTTTTTGTTTCCCTTGGATGCAATAAACTCCAAAAATAAGCTCAGGATCAGAATTATTTTAGGCTTCCTTTTGCACGTCTCTGTTTTGTGTAAGTTACACTGGATAAATAGTCTGTATTTCAAAGGAAGGGGAAAATACTTCTTGATTGTGTTTTTATGACAGTTTTCTCAAACAAATCAAAGCAATTTCACAAATGCAATAGTAATATCAAACCATTTCAATATATGATTTTGTCCATTGTCGTACACTGCAATATGTGTGCATTCAAATTAATTTTTGAACCATGAGTGTAATGTAGGTGTATCTGTAAGTGGATGACAACTTGGAAACACCTTAACAAGTTATACTATAGGAAACATAGCATGTACACAATAGTACATTCTTTCATTTGATTAAAGTCCCTTCCCTTTTAAAATTTACCCACAGCATATTTGTAAATCTGGTAGAAATTTATATAAAGTTGAGAATTTATGAAGTTACTGAATATATGTTTATATGCTGTGATAAAATTTTATAATTATTCTCTGAAATCAGAGTTTTGCTGAGGATTTAGAAGCCCCTTAGTTTGGCCTGCTTCAATGATGATCCGACCTAATTGACTTCTTGATTCTATTCTTTTAATGAAAACACAATTTTGCTTACACTGATGGTAGCGTACTCTCTGAAAGTACATTCCAAGATGAAATTATGTTTTGTCTTCCTTACTGCTTTCAGTTTTGATGTGCTGTGTTAATGAAAAGTCAACGTTTTAAAAGAAACTCGTTATTCTCAAGTGTATTTTTGACATCTTTCCTAAGATTCAAGTTATGCTTATACATTCCAGTTATTTAAATATGAAAAAGTTAATAGTCTAAAAGTTTCATATTATATTTGGAGTTCAATTTTATTTTAATTCTTTTTTGAGCAAAAATGTAAATTAATTCAGCATTTAAAGAACAGTATATATCCTGACTCACTACAAACACAGTAAATAGTAGTTTGTTATTTTCTTTTCTAAATGATCTGATGACCTACTTTATATACAGAATTTTGAAAGGAAAGGAAGATAAGAAATGGAAAATGATTAGAGCCTGTTCTCTGTATATTTAAAATGCAGTTTCAGAACAAGAAAAGAATAATAAGCCCTAATACAGAAAAATCTATGTGCTAGAAAATGAGCAAATGAAGAAAGTATCTTTAAGTTTCAGAAGCCATGGAAAGATCAGCTCTTGAGTGGCCTCAGGGTATGCTCATGAAACGGCAGTCTGGAGACTTGAGACAGAAGATTGTTGAAAGAAGTAGAAAAGTAAAATGTCAAGGATGCCAGATTAAAATAACACAATGAAAATCAGTAGAAATAAAAAGTAATAGAACCCAATGACTTCAATTTTAAGAGTGAGGACTCTGCTAAAATTTAACGTAAAAATTTTTAGAATGTGATTTGAGCTGCCTACCTCCAATGCCCACAAGCTGTCTCTGTTCCTTTCTCTCTTTCTAGAACATTCTAGAACACAAAACTATTAGGAATGCAAAAAATAACTATTCATTAAAAATGAATCTGTTTTTAGACATCAGTTATATAAGTAAACATTTTTAATAACTATTGATGGCAAGATACTATCAAGGGAGATTCTAGTATTTGTTTAGAAAGTTTATGACCACTGAGACCATAGACGGACAACTAGGAGGAGGAATCAGAAGTCATGAGAACAGGTTGTGTCTTCACTAAAATCCATCAGATAATTTCAGATCTAAGGAAGGAGGGACACAGCAGAGCATCCAAGGAAGAAGAAAACAGTATTGCCCCTCAAAATAGTTTTTAAAAATATCTTTACTGCAGAGATGAATCAGTGAAAGTCAGCTGCCTCTGAAACCAAAGGCCAGATTTAATACCCAGGGCTGACACAGAGAATCAACTCTCAAAAGTTATTGCATGGACTCCTCCAAAGAGGTGAGAAACACACATCTACAAACACACATACATACTGAGAGAGAGAGAGAGAGAGAGAGAGAGAGAGAGAGAGAGAGAGAGAGAAAGAGAAAGAGAGAATAATACAGTAAGAATTCGAGCAATTTCCTTTTGATAAAACCTTTACTATAACTGTCCTCTTATTGCCCTTACAATGAAAAGTGAGTGTTTTAAGCAACCACATGGTCTCCTCATTGGCAATCCTTACAGCTATTGCTTAGAATTAGTGTAGCATTTGGAAGTAAAATGACTTCTGGGGCATTACTATCAGACCCAGTTTGATGACTCTGTGCAAGACAGAGTCATTTACTGTAATCTTATCTCCATTATATTCAGGATGTCAGGAAAAATTTGTGTGCTTATAGCCTTCAGAAAAATGTAAGGATTTAATAAGTCTTTCTATCTAATAATTCGACAAAATTACTCCTGGAAAGAAATAACACTTGGCAACAGCACCATGTACTACATTTGTTAGGAATCTGTTTAGGAATTTGTTATGTCTTGTATAGTTTTAATTCCATCCAAGTTTATCTATTTCTTTTCTTTTTTTTTCTTTTTTTTTTTTTTGGTTTTTCGAGACAGGGTTTCTCTGTGTAGCTCTGGCTGTCCTGGAACTCACTCTGTAGACCAGGCTGGCCTCGAACTCAGAAATCCGCCTGCCTCTGCCTCTCAAGTGCTGGGATTAAAGGTGTGCACCACCACTGCCGGGCTATCTATTTCTAAGATGTCACGTGTTGTAAAGCTTTGCAGTTTTGTCTTGCTTGAATATAAAAAAAGATAGAAATGCAATATTGTTGTTATTAAATTTAAATAGAAAATTATTTATAACAAATATTTTCTACCTTTAGTTAATTATAATTTTCTGTGGCTAAAAGCAAAAGCAAAAAGTGCCACAATGAACACAAGTCTACTTCTGTACAGAGTTGATTTCATGCTTTTCAAAAGACTCAAAAGCCTTGCTAAAGCACGTGATGTTTATATCTTTGTCTTTTTGTGCTCTCTCCATACATCTTTTTAAATTACTACCGAAAAGATTCAAGTGGCCCTTCTCTTCTCCTCTCAGCACTTACTATCTCTTGTTCTCATAGTTTTAAGTCAAAATACGAGAACAGACTGTTTAGCAACAGTTGAAACAATAAGTAAATTCTACATATATTTTCATATTAAAAATATATGCATACAAAGTGAGATATTATCCCTTATCAAAGAATGATATCACTCGATGTATTGGTTAATTTTCTGTTTGCTGTGATCAACAGTGACAGAAAGCAACCTAAAGGAGGAAGGGTTTACTTGGGCTCATGGTTTGAGGGAATATAGTTCATCAGGGCAGTGAAGCCATTGTGATGAATGCATAAGGTAAAATTGTACATTAGTCTAGAAACAGGAAGATAGGAATGCCAATATTCACCTGTACTTTTTCTTTTTCTTTTATTCTTCCCAGGACCCAGCCCATAACATTACTGCAGCCTGGAGATCCTGTTGCCCGTGAAAATTTGGGAAGCAGAAATTGGTATATGAAATAGTTATATTCCAGTTTTGGCTTGAGAAAATGGAGAGAGAAAGTCATACTGTTAGAAACAAAGTCTGTACTTCATTTTTTTCCCTCACACAATCCTCTCTGCAAATGCCATCACAGACATGGGCAGAGTTGTGTCTCTTAATACTAAATTCTGTCAAGGTACCAATGACAATTAACTATTTATAGACTTACCATTTGTATCAACATGTGTAAAGTTAGAAGGTGTTGTGTTAAGTGAACTAAAGCTGACACAAACTAAAAGTGCAAATTAATTTTGGGGGTATATTGGTACACAAAAGTACAAATCAATAGACACAAGAGTGCACTCATGAGGACTGAACAGATCATGAGGACTAACATACACTATGAGAACTTCCCTCAGTAGTTAGTACATTGAACAGATGCTGGTAGAGTTTACTTACTCATACCAAACATACTCGTACAAGAATAGATTAACTACATGACATTATGAAAGTGCTAATTCTTTGTACCAAATGTTTTCTTATTTTATATTGAGATATATTGTTGTGTGACTACAGTATAGAAAATAAAGAAAAAAAAGAACAAGGAATCACTTTTTAAAGTTTTACAGAGCTATTTGACTCTTTCCACAGTGTAAGAGTGATTTTTTTTCCTTTTGTCACTTAAACATCAGTGACTAAGCAAAAACCTTTCAATTTCTTAGTGTCAATTCCCCAAACTCCCTGGGCTCCAAATGACCAATTAGTGCCAGAACTGTGAAGACACTTCAGTTATCTTGGTTCAGATCTTCAGCTAACCTTTCACTTAGAACTGTTAACAGCCTGATAATTAGATTTCTTTCCAAACTAAATTTTTGAGACAAATCCTGCCACTTTACGAGCAAAGCATTCAGTTGCTGTAGTTGAAATATAACTAAACTCTATTCTTTTCACTCAGTTTTTCTTTAGTATATTATTATTTCCAATATCAATTACTTTTTCAAAAAATGTTAAAAGCTACTGAAAATATGTCTTTTTATAGAATGATCAATGCATTTTTCCATGTTAATTCTGATAGCATTCTTGATATACCTAGGGTAATTTGATATATTTAGATTATCACCACATGTAATCTTCATCTCCCTTTGAAAAATTTTATCTGATATTCTCTGTTTTATTTTCATGTACTTTTATTTTTCTCCCTCACTATTTGTGTTCTGCTACATCAAGAAGAGCACTACGAAGTGTCTTGAGTTCTTTGAGCTCTAGGGATATGGATAGAGTAATGAAATTTTTACTTGTGAACAATTTAAGGGTATTCACTTATATATTCCAAGTATTCTCTTAAATTTTAAGATACTTTAACACATTTACAGTAATATAATTAATAGATTTATTAATTAGTTTTGCTCCAAGATTTATTCACAAATTACAAGTCTTTCCCTTTTCCAGGTGAAGAACCAGTGACAGCATCCATCTTAATGGTAAAGAAGACCATTATACACAGCTATGAATAGAATTTAGAGATGAACTCACAAATCATTTTCTCAACCCCTAGATCTCATGAGGTTTAAGATAAAGAGTAAAACAAGGGATTTACTGGAATATGAGATGATAGGGGAGCAATATTAATATATTCTCAGGGAATGCAAAGAGATTTCCAGACATTTATGTGACAGTACTATTTCTTTTATGCTCCCTCCTGCTCATTTCCATAGTAACTGTCAACTGTTCTTGCAATGGAGAGTATAATGTGGAACACGAAGTTGGGACTATAACAAGATGAGAGCCTTTGGTGGTCACTTTGGAGCCATCTTCACCTAACTAGTTCCATTTAGTTGACATTAGGAGAGAGTTTTAGCATAGGCCATTCTGTTCTCAAATATGTCACGATTGTGATAGACCAGAAATTAAACTGTGTCAAACAGGCACGGCTCAGCATGTCAAGCATGCCCCTTTTATGTTCCACCCTCCTCCTTGATGAGTGCTGAAGGGTGAAGATCTGCCTTTTGTCAACTTCTTTCTGTTCATATTGAATACTATTTAGGAGTCATTGGAGGAATGATAATCTTCCACAGCTAAACTTAAACAGGTTTGGATATTTTTGTAGTGATCAGCTTAGCTGTTTAACCCCAAGTAATTATCATGTTTAACTTTCTTATCTTCAGCATTCACTTGGGAATGAGACAAGATAATTTTACCAGTGGTGCGAATGAGAAAGCTCTCAAAGATAGAGACCAGACAGTTGACAATTTATTGCCCTCTGATAATAATAGATTATCAGAACAAGGACAAGGTCTTAGGTAGGCAGGAGTAGGAAGATGATCAGAAGCATACAGGGAACAAATCCTAAAAAACATATGGCAGAGTCCTTTCAAAAATGTTTCAAACATGTCAGATAAAATGTGTCTTGAATTTGATTATAAAATTGGTGGTCTTTTCTAGAAGCTTGGAGTCACTATTTAATGAGTATGTTGGCATAGAATATTTTAGGTAGCTGTCCAGTAATACACTATTATAAAGAATTCCAATGTTAATTTTGGTACATGAATCATTTTAAACCACATAGTATAGTAGTATAGACATGAACCATCCAGAAAGAATCAAATGAAGATATATATATATATATATATATATATATATATATATTACTGTATCTTTCTGAGCACTCCATGTACATATTTTAATATAACTTCTGTTAATGAGGGCAATGTTCTGAAGTCTTGTCTCTTCTCAGCCACCACTGGTTGAACAGTCTACATGTATGAAGCCTGAGATAGACAGGAAAACTATATACAAGAAAATTACATTAAAAAAACTCATAATTTACACTGGCATTTTTACCCTGAAGCAGATCTATACAGGAAGTCAACTCTATATTAAAACAATTCTTGTTTGTATATGAAGATAACACCATGTTAATACAGTATAAAGATATATTCTCAAAAGGGCCAGTGAGATCAGAGAATCTCGACCATTCATGTTGAAGAGTGTTGTTGTTGTTGACGATGATGGTAGTGGTGGTGATTTTTGGTTTAGTGTTTTTTGTTTTTTATTGCTAATCACTGTTTACCCTACCTCAAAGCCTATTTTATTCTATGCCCTTTTGCTCTGACATTCTACTGGTAGACAAACTCAGACACAAAGCATTATGTTTATTTAATTTCCACATAATGTAAAGGAGGATGGGATACGGAACTCATTGAATTGTTCATTGCACAGACTTTTCAGGAGTATGCCTTTGTTGAATGCTTTCTCTCACATTGAGAAATCACATTAAACGCAGCATGGCAGCATGGTTAGAGGTACTGAAAATGCAGATTGTTCACAGTCCTGTAGTGTCTGAGTAGTCTTTTGTCTTGCATAACGTGCTCTTGCAGGTCAGGATGCTATAGTCATGACTAGAGACTGCTGAGACTTGTGGACTTTTCCTTGGGCACTGTGGCCACTGATGCCTTTCTTGGGGTAAATCATACAAAAGATGCCACAGTGCTTAGAATTTCTCTAGATCCAGACTTTTTTTTCTCACATCTCCTTTATTCTCTCTAAAGGGTCATGGGCATTGCTTTCCTCTGTACATTATTTTCTCATTTAAAACTATACCATTTATGGGGGTTTGCTCTCAGACCAAATGGCCTATGGAATATAAGGGCTGAAAGAAACTAAAATGTCTGTATTCTCCATTATCTAAGATAATTGCGCTATGAATAATGATGACATAGAATGAGAAAGATTTCTGTACCTGCCAAAACTATTAAAATACCTGTTTTGGGGTTGTAATTAGCAACAAGCATGTCCCAGTGTAAGGCTGAACAGAGACAATTGACATTTAGAAGTAGTTTACAATGTATCTAGAGTCCTGGTTAAATAAACCATCTTTTAAGCCTTTGATTGTCTATATATGACTTTTTTCCAGTCCCATATTAGCAAATTTGTTTTGCTTATCTTTGCCTAATAGATATTCAAGATATGGTATGTAAGTAACCACCATGCTAGTCCCACATAGTCTTACTCCTTCCTACTGTTTTGTTTTTAATTTGCTTTTGCTTTTGTTCATTTTTTTCATTTTAATGTATTTATTTGTTCTCATTTTAGCTTACAGCAGACAAAAGTATTTAAAGAAAGCAAATTCAAATGTAAAAGTATGGAACCCTAGAATCATTTTAATTGCAGTAAAACAAGATATGTCCTAGGAAGAATTTTTTCATAAGAACATATTGCTATGAGTAAAATTAAGTTACTTTTTTTTGTTCTTTATTTTATTGTTTTTTGTTTGTTTTGTTCTGTTCTGTTTTTTTCCCCATCATCATGGAAGACAAGGTGCAGGAACCTGGAGGCAGGAAATGAGGTAGAGACTGTGGAATAAAACTGTGTTTACTCTAGCATGTTCAGTTACCTTTCCTTTTAAAGAATAATATAGACATTTTTCTAACATAATATAGCCTGATTATATTTTCACCTCATTCTATCTCTACAAGATGGTTCTTCTACTTTATTTTCCCACCTCTCCTTCCATCCAGATCCTCCCTTTTCTGTACCTCATTAGAAAACTGCTAAGGGATCTTTAACATAACATAACAAAAATTCCTAAGGGATTATTAACATAACAAAACAAGATAAAACAAAACTTAACACATCAGAGTTGGAAAAGACAAACGAAAGAAAAGAGTCCAAAGGACCACACAAGAATCAGAAATCCACTTCTTTGAACACTCAGACATTCTATAAAAACACTAAACTGGACATCATAGATGCTGAGGACTTGGTGTAGACCTGTACAGGCCCTCTTCCATGGGCCTTCATGAGTCCTGAAGGGATAGAATTCATGGAGAGATTTGTTTAGTACTGAGAGTTCCAAAGCCTCTGATTCTCTGTATAATGTTCCTACTGCTAAGGAAAACAGAGACTACTTATGTTTCCTCTGCTCAGGATGCTATTAGATAAGCTTGTCTCTAGAATACAGGCCATTCTAGCTGATTCTCTGGACACTCTGTTTGCTGTATGCATATTGGTTGTCACACTACCACTAGGATCTCTGTGGTCATACTAGTAAAGAATATACAGAGACAAGGAAACTACCAGAAATGTAGGGGCATCTTCCAAGAGAACTCATTGACCTTACATACCTGGATAACTATAGATGATTCTGAGCTATCCTTTGATCCCTTCTCTCCATTGTGAATTTGCTAAGTCCTTGTTGTTCAACATCCAGAAATTTTGTCCTACAAGTCTTTAAAAGTGAGTATATTTATAACTTATTTAAGTTTCACAGTTACTATGAGCTACATAGAGAAACCAGTGGAGGGTTGTCTTTTTGCCTGAATTCAAGTAGGATAACAAGTTATCCTAAGTGATAGTTAGGATATCAAGTAGGATAACAAGTTATCCTAAGTAATAAGTGATAATAATTTATTCAACCATAAATTATTAGATGAGATAAACAAATTCCCATTTCTAGTGGCGTATAAATGTAGGCCTGAATTCTTAATGCCTAATCTTTGCAACTGTTATAGTGGCAATGCTTAGAGTGTACAATCTATTATTTGGTAAATCTAATTATTTTTGTGTAGAGATGATGACGAGGGACTGGACATATGTCTCAGATGGCAGAGTAGCCTAGCATGTATGAAGCCTCAGGTTCTGTTCTGAGCACCACACGTACAAACAGAGTAAACCACACATACACAAGCAAGGATGATCATAATACAATTGGAATCAAAGAAATGTAAAGTTTCAGAAGTTTTAACAATTTTGGTTTTGAAGATATTATTAATCTGCTATTTTCCAAGTTTTCTTTTCCTTACCAAGAGATACAGAGTAGAAAATATAAATTATTTTTAACTTAAAAAATCTGGTACTAGTCATCTTTATAGCTGTGCAGAATCTATTGAGGACTCGAGCTTTATTTTTTGAAGGATAATTTAGAGTCTTTGACAGGATTTCATAATTGGCTTCTGAAAGCTTAGGAAATATTATCAATGACCATAAGTATACTAGTTGCTAGGTATACAGGTATATTTAATGCATATAATAGAAACAAAACAAACAATAATTCTACCCTTGTTTGATTAGAGCAATAGATTCATCCTAATTATTAATAGTATCGTTCCAATAATGAAAGCCACCAACTACCTGAGGCCAAGATGCCAAGATTTTTTTTAAACTTTTATGTGTTTAATGTCTAGATGTAATGCATGTTGTATAAAGTAAAACATCCATTGTTGTACATTTTAAACCTAAATACTTTTAAATATATAACCTAATGTACAACATTTAGAAAACGTATAGACACAGAATATTTAGATCTTATATAAAAATACAGCATATCTCCAATTAGATATATAAGGTGTCAAAGTACAAAAAAAACCCAAACTGATGTAACTAAAGTTAAAAAGAAATTGTTTACAAGCCTTTAACATACGTAATAAACAGACCGTATTGTGCTAGTTAAGGTACAAGTGTCAATTTTACTTGTAGAAATTGCCCAAATTTGGACTTTTGGTATGTCTTTGGGGAATTATATTGACTGTTAATGGATGAGTGTAGAAAAGTCCTGGAAGTTGTGGTCAGAATCATTCGCTGAGCAGGTCATCCTGGGCTGTATAAGTAAGCAAGCTAAGCACAAGTCTCCATGAGTCGTCAAAGCACTTTCTTCAATGCTTTCTACTTCAAGTTCCTGCCATGAATCCCCTCATCCCGTAAGACAGGATAAACCCTTACCTCCCCTAAGGTGGTTTATGTCAGACTGTTTTATCAAAGGAGCAGAAAGGAAGCTATGATGTCCTAGGAGGGCAGGGTCACCTTAAGGAACGTTAAATATATAGGCAGAAATAGTCTTTTGACGAGATAAACTTTGCTTTATAGAGCAGTAGCTTGCTAAGCCAGCCATGTAACTTCATAAGTCTGCCTGGTTTTTTCTTTTATTCAGGAAACTCCTCTTTTCTATCTTTTTGCTAAACTAGCTTTCATTAACACTGTGGGAGGTAGTCAGTGGTCTGTGAGCCCCTGGGTAATTAAGATTTGCACAGGAGATTTCCCCTTTAAGTATGTTCAGTTTGATCACACAAGCATTCCTTGCAGTTCCATGCTATCCTAAAGGTCATAGTAATCCCATGTAAACAGACAGAAACCCCACTGACTAGGGAATGGTCCACTGAACAGAAAGTGTTACAGGTGTTCACTGGGGAACCATCTCTGGTGAGATTGTTTCAGGAGCAAATTGACCAGTATTCTGCTTGAGGTCCTTCAGTTGTGGCTTGCTGAGAGGATGACACTGTGGAAGTTCCAGCTGGTCCTGGAGAGCATCAGCCAGAGAAATACCCCTGGTGTGAACTCAGCAATGGTGCAGTAAATCAATGGTCACTGAAGAAAGAGTCACAGAGTAACCAGTATCAAAGTCCTGTTGTTGATGGGTCTTATCACAGAGGTGTGAGATACCCTGTCTCAGAAGCACTGCAGTATAATACTGGGTGCCATCTCCAAATATAGGATTTTTTATTATTATTATTCTAGTTGGATGTAGCTTTAAACTGTCAGGGTTCACAGCTTATGACTGGTTAATTAACAAGTTGGAGCCACCTTGGGATTGGTTCATACCTGAGGCTTAGCTCATAAAAGGGGCTGCCTTGTGGCTGTCACCTATCTTGTAAGCATTTCATTATTTCAAGTCACACAAAATGGTTTTCATGTTACAGAAAATTGTTTCTTTCATGTTTCTAACAAACACTTTGGGTATATCCAGCATTTGAGGTTTTCTCGTTCTTTCTTTAAAGCTCCTGACCCTCCTGTAGCTGCTTGTCCACCATGCCAGTGTAAGTGGATTGCATGCTGTTTGTTTTTCCTTCTCTCTTCCATCTTCCTCTTCATGGTGAGAACTGAGACACGCAGCTCGCCTTGCCCTGGAACTTTTCATTGGTTGTTTTATTTATTTATATTTCAAATGCTTCCCACTTCATGGTTTCCCCTCTGCAAACCTCACATCCCTTCCTCCTTCCCCTTTGCCTCTATGAGGGTGCTCCCCGACCCATCCCACCATGTCCTTGGGTTTCTGTTTGGATTCATTTTTAACTTGCTTTTATTAATGAGACTAAGAATCCAATGAAAGGACCCCAATTTCCTTTGAATCAATCGGCAGCAATGAGAGGAATATGAAGAGAGAGATTGGAGCTCCAGGATTCCTCAGTTGCATTCAGCTCCCTGGAATGAGTTCCATATCATGTGACCTGGTCTGTGGTGCCTAGATGCTAAAGGGCCTTAGGAAGGTGGGTATTAAGTGGGACCATACACTTGACATGTAGCTGCAAGATCAAGAGAGCTCTGTGGAAAGAGAAAGCTGCCAAGTTTGTTATCAACAGTGTGTCTGGAAAGGGACAAATTTCAGGGAGGAATGACCTGATTTGTGGGAGAAAGAGAATCTGTAACTTCACTAGTAGTCAGTATGTTACAGAACTTGGGATCACACTCCATTTTCCAATAAGCCAGTTTTAGCCACCTGTCTTAAGGAAGGCAATTTAAAAAGCCACACTAATAGTAAAACAAAGACAAAAAGTTTGTTCACTTTTTTATTCACCAAGTTATCTTAAGATCTTCCTTTCTGACATGAAGTCCAGGTTTAAATAGAAAGCAGTACACAGGTACATGTGTAAGTATAGACATAGTATATACTACACACATTGTCATATGTTTAAAATAGACAAAAATGTTCACAACTTACAGATACACAATATTTGGCTTCTCTGAATTTTAAAAAAAGTTTGTTTTAATTTTGAGATTATAATTATATTATTTTCTCCTAACCATTCTTCCTTCTAATCCCTCCAATAAACTCTTTCATGTTCTCTCTCAAATTAATCCATGGTCAAATTTTTCATTAATTGTCATATATATGTATATAGTATGTGTATATATAATGCACATATATATATGCATATGTAATTGTACATATTTATACATATATGTATTTGAGAATACATAAATTCACCCTGCTTGGTGTGTTTGAAGCTACATGCATGTCTGTTTTCAGAGCTGCTCATTTGGTACTGGAATCACCATTACTTTCTTCTTCCCTGAGAAAACTATTTCTGATATGCTTAGTTACCTAGAGTTCATTGTATGTGGTTCTTTGTGTGTACCCCAACCCTAACACACGTCACACATCACTTTAACATGTCTCCTGTTGTTGTCCTTGTTCAGCTCAAGTTTAGGCAGTCTTGTTGGTGTCATTTCCTTTTGGTTACTTCCTATACAGTTCTACACAATTCTTAATCTGAAATCAGTTCTCATGAAGTCATAATGTTGAGTAGAAATAAGGTAGAAATAAGATACATAGCTTAAGAAAAATTAAAATGAGGGGAGAAGATATGCGAGTAGGAAAAGTAAGGTTAGAGTTTTGAGAATGTAGGAGAAGGGCTGGAGCAAATGTGACCCAAATACCTTCTATGGCATTTAAAAAGATTTAATGAAAATATTGTATTAAAAATCTATGCCTAGTCCCATTCATCTCCCCTTACAAATGTGGGATCTTTCTTAACTTTTTCCAAATGCTGAAATCCAGTATTATACAATGTCTGTTTCCTAAGCTGTATACCAAAATATACTGCCACAAATTGACAGACATCCTTCACCTCACCTACTTGTCTGGAATCATGTATTTATATCATTGGTGCAATTAAATATGATTCTACCACTTCACTAACATGAGTTCTGTCAAGAGATTTTCAAAGCATTCCTCTTCCCTCAGATGAATATTATTGGCTCCTGCTGCCTCTGGCAGTCCTACTTATAAAAATGAGTCATTTTGTGCATTTTGGCTAGGTAAAATCTTTCTATATTCCTATATGAAAATGGGTCTGGAATACTATACCGTCTTCCAAGTTGACATTATCTCTCATGGATCACCTGATCAAGACCACCATACTGACACCAGATCATATGCCTGCTGCCTCAAGTGCAAAATAGAACTTTAAATACAAAAGTATAAACAAACTAGACAGAAGACAAAGTTAAAAATGGGGAATAAGGAAGGATGAGGGATATAGGGCAAAAGAATGCATGTAACATGAAAGAGAAGAGAGAGTTAGGTGTTTTTTAAAGATGAAAGTGGCAGAAGAGGAAGTTGAGTGATGAGACTCTACCAGAATGAATTTAACAGGAAAATGCCATAATGGGAGCTCTATGGGGATTGATGGATACAACATGAAAAAAACAGAGAGGAGCGGACCTCATCAGAAGCAGAGTTGTCCTTTAATCAGAGCAACTGAAGGACTTCATTCTATCTAGAAAAGAGATTTTAACACATGGTGCAGAGAAACTGAGGATTTTAAAGGTAACTTTGGTGATGGAGTCTCAAAGTAGTAAATGCCAGGGGAGATTTGTATGCCAATCCTCTTCTCAGAAGCTTCCTACACTCTAACAGTTGTTACTGGAGTTTCTCAGCCCAACTGAGGCTGTTAGGTCATTAACACTTAGTGGGAGTCTGGAGAGATGGCTCAATGGTTAAGAGCACATTCTGCTCTTGGGGAGGACCCAATAGGTTCCCATTAGTACTGAGCAGAAGAGAACTCAGGACAAAGCTAAGCATTGCAAACATCAACTGTTTGAATCATTGTATTTAGTATAGTGACTACCCTGCAGCCTCTGAATGTGCTAGAATCTATTGTTTTCCCACTGGAAATAACAAATTACAGGAAATTTATAGGCTTGATGAGGAGGCATTGGAGAGCAAGGTTGATTGCTGGTTTGAGAATCAACTGGAATCAGTGTAACTGCTCTAGTTCCTAAAGGTGATCTTACTTGTTTTCATTTTGAATTGATCTCATATAAAATTAGTGTATCTTTCTGAAGAAATGTAGAGAATACAAAATATTTTTAAAGGCTCTAATGTGGATCTCAAAGACACAAAGTTATGTATGTGCTATTTTAATGATTTTATGAGAAAATTTACATATTATAATAAAAGTGTATATGCATATTGACACGAATTAGTTATTCTCATGTCCATTTAAAAAAGTCTGAGAGGCCCAAAAGCCACTGACTTCTCACAGCTTTGGTGGTGTGTAAGTGTCTAGGACCTTGAAGAAGATTTAATTGTCCTCAAAGACACCTCAGTATTCTTCTAACAGTACTAGAGAGCTATAATATTAGTAATCACATTTTCTAGTTTGAGACAGGACGATGTGTTGTGACCATGGATATTCCCTTAAGCATCAAGTCAATAAAAAAAAGGTAATTAACTATAGCATGATTAAGTGTAGAAGAGAACAGCGTAAGCAAGAAGGACAAATATTCAAGACATTCACAGAGGCATACAAGCCTGGGGGGGAAGACCCTGGGCTCATCATCAGTCTTTTCTTCTAACCAGTTGTCACCATTTAAAGGCTCATGATAAGTCCTCCAAGGAGCTGGCCTGACAGTCTGATTCTTAATTGCAGAGGCCCCCAGGATTTAGACTTTACAATACAGGAAATTCCAGGGAAGGCCACAGAATAGTCATTTTGTATTAGCATTTTGTATTAGCTAAATTCAAAACATAAGTGTAGCATCTTTAATGAGTATAAGTTATATATGTTGCCAAATGTGACTGTACTCTGCTTGGGTTTCAGAGGTTGATATCAGGATGTTCTGGTTAAGAATGTAGCTTACTCAAGTTCTTTTCAACAATCCAGATCCACGTGGTTATAAGACTGCTTTTACTTAACTAACTATACATTGCTATCAGTGCCTAAGGGCTATTTAAAATTGTTTGTTTGCAGCCCTGTGGGAGCAACAGTGTCAACCAGCCACACTCCCGAGAGGTCCAGGGAACTGGATCATCAAATAAGAGTACACATGGAGGGACCCATGGCTCCTGCCATGTATGTGACAGAGGATGGCCTTGTTGGACATCAGTGAGAGGAGCAGTCCCTGGTCCTGTGCGGGTTCAATGTCCCAGTGTAGGGGAATGCCAGGGCATGAAGGCAGGAGTGGGTGGGTGGGTGGAGGAGAGGATAAAGGCTTTCTGGAGGTGAGTCCTGGAGAGGGGATAACATTTGAAATGTAAATAAGTAAAATATCCATTAAAAATAATGTAAATTAGAATGGCAGCTATGGAAATCAGTATAAATATGTCTCAAAAAACGAAATATAAAATTATTGCCTATTGTAGCTATTTATACAACTTGAGAATTTATGTCAAAGCATCAACAGAAATACCTACACAACCATTTATTGTGGCAATATTCACAATAATCAAGATATGGAATCAGATTTTCTGTCAATAGATAAGAAATAAAACTTGCAGATGAACAGAGTGTTTTGTGATTCAACCTTAAAAAGAAAAAAATACATCATTCTGTAGAAATCAGATATAAATATGGGTCATCATGTTGGGCTATATAAAGCGTATTTTTTCCTCACCCGTCCCCCTAAAAAAAAAAAAAAGAGAAGTGGAGAGAGGAAGGATGAGATGGAGGAAAGAATAGAACATATTTTTAGGGAAATAATGCATCAACTCCATGACTTTAACATGTGATACAATTTGCATTAAAAATAAATATGTGGATAGAAAAAAAAGTGACCAGAATAATACAAGAAACTTGAAACAACACATGGTTCAGTAGGTTTATGCTGGTTCTATGACTTACCAGTTATTAACTTGAAGCAAGGAACATAGTTAAAGTTGAGTACCAACAGCCAGAAACCCCTAAATCACTTGAGCTATTTCCCAGAAATTTTCAAAAAAATATGGAAAAGCACAGAAAATTAAAGTACAAATTCAAGGGAGTACCAAGCAGTTAGATCAGAAAAAAGTGGGAGCTGACATCAGGAATTCAATGGAAGTTGGAAAATAAATTCATTCCCAATTAATTAGTTAGTGAGATGAGTATGTCAAAGATGATATGACAATTTAAAAATGTTTTTGTTTTCTATTTTTTAGTGTTACTTATTGTATTTATGTTGTTTTGATTTTCATGATTTTATTTATTTACTGTGGGAGAAAAATATGTATTAAATGTGAGAAGAGATCTAAGACAAGCTGGGGGAGGGTAAAGAATATAATAAATTATTATAAGAAAATACTTGTAAACAAAAATTAAACGTACAAATTCTAGGCAAATAAGGAGGGGATGGAGGACATAACAGTATTTGGTAACGTTTTTATGTGTAGCTTTTTATTATTTTTTATAAAGAAAAATGAGAAAAACTGATATGGAAACCAAGAAAAAGTAGAGTCTTCTAATTCTTTATAAAGGGGAAGCTCATACCCCAAGGCAGGTTTCCCACATGAAGGCTGTGGATCTCTGTGGATCTTGTTCTTGTTTCATAATCTATTCTTCAAGGCTCATTGAAATACTGAGTTGTGGGTCTTGCCTGTGGAATTAGAAGTTCTGGCACTGTAGATGATGAGCTGGCTTTTAGCAATAGTCTTTCATTATATTTTTATAGACACTACCTTATAGAAGCAGTCCTTGAAGTAAGAGTGTTAGAAGATAGACTTTGTTGCCCCTTGAAAGACTATCCAATAGGAAGCAGGATATTAATTCAACCAAGGAGGAACCCCAGGGACATATTTGAAGTTATTTAAATACTGCAGTGTAAGGAGTTTGATGAGAGCTTCAAAACTGCTCACAGACTTAATTTATTTTGGCACTATCAGGAGAAAATTAGAAAAATAATCAGTAATTGGAAAACATGGCATTTCTTTGATTCTGAGTAAAATGATGATATGCTCTGCCACAAGAAGAGAAAAATGGCCAAAGGAAATTTTGTAGTCTCCTTAAACACTTAAACATGACATTCACAAAGGAATGTTACACAGGAATCTGAGGAACAAAAATGATTATCTGTCTTCAGAGCAGGCAGCCAAGGGAAAAAAGCAGAGCCACCATCAGTAACTCTGGTCTGTCAGTCATCCAGCAGTCCCAGAGTGCTGGCTCGCAAGCGTTCTCCTTCTACCTGTTCTCTTTTTAGGGCACATCCCCAGTCTCATTACCCCTGCTTCTTCATGATGAATTGCAACAAACTAACAGTCTCATTTCTGAACATTGGTGATTCTTAAAAGAATAAAAAACAAAAAACAAAAAACAGAATAGGAAATAATTGAGACCTTGGACAGCAGCTGTTTTTCCCAGATGAAACTGGATGAAAAGGTAGCCAGGATTACTTTTGAATTCAGATATGTGCTTTCCCAATAAAGAAAACCTACCACTCAAGGCAAAGATATAAATAGATCCACTTGAAGATGAGCAAAAGACATTCGAAAAGACATTTCTCTGAATAGTATCAAGAAGTAGTCAATAAACATAAAAATCTACACATGATTAATTAGTCAAACAAAATTCAAAATTATTCTGAGGTGATACTTCAAGGACTCTCTGATGTCAGTAGAAGAAGAGTTCAAAAGCAGAAGTTGGGAAAGGTGGGCAGAAGCAAAACTCACAAGTTGACCAAAAGGGGAAAGTGACACATTCCTTCTCACACACACCCCCCAACAGTTTTTCAGATAATTAAACTTGGAGTTATCACAGGAAATAACAATTCCTCTCCTAGATATAAACCCATGAGTGATGAACACATTCACAAAGAAAACCACACACAGATGCTTATAGCAGCAGTTGTCCTAATTGTAAAAATGGAAAAAATGCAATTGTCATTAAATCAAAAAATATAGTATGCTCATATGAAGTAATATTATTTAGCCTTAAGAAGAAATGAAATGGTAAAGAATGCTAAAACACAAATGAATATTTTTCTTAAATGAAAGAAGCATGTAATGAAGACCATATTCCATTTTTATTAAATATCACATACATTGAAATCTGAGGGAAAGGGAAAGATTAATTGTTGTTTACTGTTAGTGGGAAAAAAATAAAAATATAGTAAATAATGGGTATAGCATTCTCTTTTGCAATGGGCCAAGTTATTGCAGATGAGTTAAGAGTTATTTCTATCCTAAGTTCAGTTGCATTCTTTCCTGAAGCTCCAGTTTGGCACATACACATTTATGTTGATAATGGTTTATTTATATGTTACTCATTCTGTTTCTGTATATATTATCTCCTTGCTGTCTTAGTCTGCTTCCTGTTACTTCCTGATGTAAAATAGATTGAATAATTTATTTAAATCTCTTTTTTCTTTGGCTAAAGAGGCTGGTACATTGAAGACTAAAAGGCCACATTTAGTGATGGCTCTTTGTTGTATCATTACACAGCAGAGGACATTACATAAAAGAAAATGGAATATATTCATTTTAATAATGTGGAAAGTTTATTATGTATACACAGTCCACTTATTCCCTGCCTTTAAAAATCCTACATTGTTAACAAATTACCACCTGATATTTGAAAGACATATCCATTCTGCAAGTTACAACTCTACTCCATTTTAACCAGGTAGCCAGCCTTTCCCCCTTTCTTATGAAACGAGTAGTTAGTGTCAGAGAAGAAAGTAGAGAAAAATCCAACATCCTTCTTTGATTTTCTTCTTACATATGAGTTCACAGTGGACACTGTTAGACTGAAGCATTGGTTGAAGAAGCAACAGGCTAGAAAGACACATGCCCTTATAAGAAAGGAGAAAGCTGCATATCTAGTAGTTTCTAAGATCTCATGATAGTTTGTCAGTGCTCAGGGAATGAGCTATTTTGCAAGACTGAGTGGGTCTATGAAAAAGCTAAGAGGGCTTAACTTTAAGCTGTGTATTTCACATTCAGTCCCCTGTCAGGAAGTACTTCCCAGCATCTGTAGTAGTGTCCAGGTTTGGTGATTGTATATGGGATGGATCCCCAAGGTGGGGCAGTCTCTTGATGGTCTTTCCTTCAGCTCCATACTTTGTCTCCATATTTCCTCCTATGAATATTTTGTTCCTCATTCTAAGAAGCACTGAAGCATACAAAATTTGGTCTTCCTTCTTCTTGAGCTTCACATGGTCTGTGAATTGTATCTTGAGTATTCTGAGCTTTTAGGCTAATATCCACTTATCAGTGGGTGTTTATGTGTTCTTTAGTGACTGGATTATCTCACTCAGGATGGTATTTCAAGTTCCATCCATTTACCTGTGAATTTCATGAATTCATTGTTTTTAATAGCTGTGTAAATGTAAATTGTGTAAATGCCTCCTGAGAGACTCTTCCAGAGCCTTACAAACACAGAGGAGGATGCTTGCAGCCAACCATTGGAATGAGTACAGGGTCTCTGATGAAGGATGTACAGAAGGGACTGAAGGAGTTGAGGGGGTTTCCAGCCCTGTGGGACACGTTGTCAATTGGCCAGACCTCCCCGTAGCTCCCGGGGTCTACACCACCAACCAAAGAATTCACATGGAGAGGCCCATGCCTCTGGCCACGTATGTGGCAGAGGATGGCCTGTTGGGTATCAGTGAGAGGAGCAGCCCTTGGTCCTATGGAGGTTCAATGCCGCAGTGTAGGAGAGTACCAGGACAGGAAGGTAGGAGTGAGTGTGTGGGGAGGGGAGCACCCTTATAGAAGCATGGGGAAGAGGGATGAGATAGGAGGGTTCCGGAGAGGAGACCTGGAAAGGGGATAACATTTGAAATATAAATAAAGAAAATATCCAATCAAAGTAAAAAAAAATACAAAAAATATAGATAACTTCAAAAACAAGAACCAAATATGTCATATTCTTTGAAAACTGACTGACAACTTGAAATAAAATCAAAAGCTTCTCTTTGTGGGTTTGTTTTGTTCTTTATATATTGATAAAACTCTTGATTAGGAAGCAAGGAGAATATCCTGTTAGATTTAAAGTGCATTTTCTAGAAGGTTCGTATAAAAGTTCTGTATAAAATTTGCTTGTTTTAACATGTAATAGTACTGATATTACCAATAGTGTATATGTCCTGAAAACTGCTTTCCTGAGTCTGTACTAGGTAACATTCAAAAATAAGAGAGACTTCACTCTCATGTTTTACATTATAAAGGGATAGACAAAAGTTTTTGATGCCACATGGTATTACAAGAACCTGTATTACCATAATAATTAGGCGGGCTCCATCACTAAAGTGGATTCACAGGTACCAAAAAGATGATGATGACAGACGAAAGCCTCTGTGAAGATAAAAGGTATATTATAGTGACAGCATTAAAGAGGCTTACAAATGACTGCTGAGGATGTCTCACAACAGGGAATCGCAAAGAAACTAGTGTCACCTCAAATTGCAGGTCCAGATGAAATGTACTCTTTCTAAACCCAGGCAGCTCAAAATGGAATTGTGAGTCTGATTTTTATCTTATCTTGCCCATAAAAATACATTTTTGCAATGTAAGCTACTCCAAAGGAGTGCAACCCATTGAATTAATACATAATTAATTTTTTACATATTGTATATAATATATTATGTGTAATATGCATGTATGTATTTCTGTATGTATAAATTATACATAGATATGATTTATTATATTAGCTTTCATGATATTGTATGGTTAAATCCAACAATGGTGTCTTCACAGTGGATAAAATAAAGTGTTTCATGCCTTCTCAGCATTTTTGCATTAAAGACCTAAAGGATTTCTGAGATACCATTGATCTTCATTCATGTAGAAGCCCGAAGACATTGAATTCTGGTATCAGGGAAGGAATGTACCTGCTTCAGCATAAAAAGCAGTGAAGATAGCAATGGAGCAAATTAGATGACCATAAGAAAGCAGAAGCAATGAGACACAATGTCAAACTTTCCCTTCTGGTTGCTAGCATATAGAATGTGCCTCCATGTTTAGGGAGAGTATTCCTACTCGAAGTAATTTCCTCAAGAAAAGCTCTCATGGGTATGTTCACTCTGGCTTCTCACTTGTTTCTATTATCCAGTCACATTGACAGCCAAAGTTAGCCTTCACATTATATAAGGGCTCCAAAGGGAGTAGTCTATACTGAGAGCAGGCACACGCTATCCTATGGATATCATAAGCAATATTGGGTAGCTGATGCAAATTACTTTCAAACTGCTCAGCTCCATAGTTACAAACAACATGATTAATATCACATTTCATATCTTCACTGAAGGTCAATGCTTTGGAACCATCTTAAGAAAACCTGTATCACCACAAGCAACATTGTCCTGGGCTACCACCTGAGGCAATGTTGATGTCTGGGGTCCTGTGTTGAGGGCCATATTGACATCTGTGTTCCTGTTGCTGACAGGGGCCATGTTTACGCCCATGATCCATGTTACTACCAAAAGCCATGTGATGTCTGTGGACTTTGCTGCTGCCTTAGGCCATGTCAATGTCCATGGTTCATGTTGCCACTGAGGGCCATGTTGGTCTCTATGGTCCACCTTGGGCCAAGGATCATGTAAATATCTGTACCTGGTATTATTATCAAAGGCCAAGTTGATGTTTGAGGTCTGAGCTGCCACTTGAAGCTGTATTGATGTCCATGTTCCATGCTGTCACCAGAAACCATCTGATAGCTCATGATTCCATGCTACCAAAACCTATAAAGGGCAAGAAAAGTTCTATTTCAGTAGTATTGATGACTGCAGATTCAAAGTTAAGAATAGGAGAAATAGGAGACTTCTGTGACATCCTCCCAACTCCCCCCCCTAAAGAAATATGATAGAAAACCATTGAATAGAACTCTTTAAAATTATGATAGAGATGCTGTTGTGTAGTTCATCACAGTTGATAGCTTCTGGAGGAGTAAAAAACAAACTTGGGTTTCTATAAGTGATTGCCCACTAGTAGTCTGACCATGTTACAGTGAATATATGGGCAGCCAAGTTGAAGTTGGACTCTCTCTCTCTCTCTCTCTCTCTCTCTCTCTCTTCTTTCTTTCTTTCTTTCTTTCTTTCTTTCTTTCTTTCTTTCTTTCTCCTTCTGTTTTGGGGAAGGTCACAGAGGTAATAGACCTGAGAGGAATGAAACGTGCATGTGATTGAGGTGCATTGTGTAAAATTTGTGAATAAGCAATAAAAGTATTATGTTAAAGTGCTGGGATTACCCTTTCAGCACAGGGCCTTATGCAAAACATTGTAGAAGAATCTTAGAGACAAAATTTATATTCACAGTTATTAAAGTAGATATAGCTCCTGCACTGAGAAGTGAAATGTGTACTAAGTCAGTCAACCAAGACAGCTATTTCCAGTTAGGGTGAATTATAGACACTAGAGGTCAATAATAAGATTATACTCAAGGCCAATTTCAGTTGACATAACTCCTTTCCCAATATTATGACCAGATGGTATCCTCAGTTCTGTGTGGAACTTATTTATTAATTTATTTCATATATATATATATATAACCATCACAAATCTTAGTACTAACACCTCAGTTCTACATGATAGAATATTCTTCATTCTTTCTAAAAAAAATATTTTAGAACATTTGAGTCCTATTATTGTCTTTATGTCTAGTTCCCAAATAGTGCTCTGATGTTTGTTCTATAAAGTCATCTTTCTTTGTTCTCTTTCAACTTTTCCCATTAACATTCCAAGAAGTTTTTACCTCTGCACACCTTGAAGGCTCCTTTTTTCCCAAGACACCACAATTTTCTGCTCTGTCTTCATATGGTTATTTCAGTGTATTCCCTACTTGGTTTTAATATATGGTAATTTATATACCAGATATGATGGTTTTCATTTTCATAATACATAAAATTCAGGGATACAAAATTAATTTAGATCATGCATCTCCAATTTCTGAACCTAATGGGAAACTTAATATCTTGAATTTCCAATAAACTTTGTGTCATCTAGTAATTTTTCAGTTTCTTCTGGCTTTTGATTTAGTTACTTTGAGATCTGCAAAATGGAAAGAGAGGCTTGGAAATAGGTACACTGCATCTAATTCCTCTCAACCCAGAGACACTTATTTTTCACAGCAAGGTTTGAAAGCAGGCAAGTTATATTGTGAAACTAATTTATCAATATATGTAAAAATTCAGATTGGAAGTGATTTCTCTAATCTGACTAATAATTCTGGCCTTTGTCTTCACTGACACCTATCAAGTCCTTTGTGTCTTGTTTGATATTCCACAGCAAGTTCTGTAAAATCATGAAGCAGCTCTATAAAGAGAACTGTATTCCATTTTTTTTACATTTTATCTTCAATAACTATTGCAATGGTGATGATGACCACAAGCGTTCTCTTTATTAAGCTTACAATGTCAAGATATGTGACATGGTCACACTGACTATATCTAATAACCCAGTCAATGATAAACATCATTACCTCTATTTTATAGCAGGACATAGGAATAAAGACATAGCCCGAAGGCCATGCTAACATAAAATTTAAAATGTAATTTTAAACCGCATCCTGGTGATTCAAGAGGGTGTTTTTACTTTGTCTTCATTGCTGTCCTTTACTTTGAAAATCCCAAAGTTAATATCTACTTGTGGGTAGCTTCGGCTGTGTAGTGGTGTGGTGTATGGAAGGTGGCCTTTTCCTGTTTGTCTTCTAAATCTCCCCATTCTGGATGAAGAAGCAGAATCACATGTAGCTTGATAGTTACTAAGAGCAGCTATGCTTACACGATGATCCCACAAAACAATTCACACAACTCTCCTCTACGTACATCACTGCTTAGGCTCAAAACTCATTTACAAAATTTGTAATACCTACTCATTTATTTCCTACTTCAAAGCCAAGTTAGTTTATACAGGGATATTGTTGATTACTTTCTTGTAAGCTTAGACCATATGAATCTTCAGCTTCCTCTATTTCTAGTCACTCAGTTTTAGAATACTCTTTTCCCCTTATGATGTGTACTACTTCAGCAAGCTAAATTTTTATAATTCCAAATTATTTAACACACAGGACCATAAAAATCTCTGTTCTTTCATTCTCTCCAATTTTATATGGTTTTGACTAATTTATAATCAATGTTATAGCTTCAGCTCTGCATTTCTTAATCAAAAGTGTCTGAGCTATCAATGACCATTTTCTTACTACCTTCTAAGAACATCATTTGTCTACTCTGCTGACTTGCTGCATCCTGTCTTCACCCTGTAATTGCTTTTTTCTTGTCTAGTTAACACAAAATTTCTCCAACTGCCACCTGCTACACTATGACTGTCAGGCTTCTGGGCTGAAATGTGTTTAGAGCTGCAGTAACCAAGCTTACCATTGAGGTGATAAGTGATATCCAGTACAAGATCGTGTTCAAAGGCAGTCAAAAGTCCTCAGCTGTATGTTTCAATGATTGTTTTGTCTTTTCTTTTTTGTGTAGTAAACTCAGAGTGTGAGTATTGTTTCTTCTAAATCTTCATTGATCTTTATTTACTCTGATCATAATTTTATTTATAATTTATAAGCTATTTCACTCAAGCAATTTAAATACTACCTATGTCACTTCTTAAGTTTATTTCCTTTATATTTTTATTAAATGAGCTAATGAATTCACTCCCAACTGCTGTGTTTTAGTTTATATTTTCAGTGATTTATGGATTCATTTTGCTTGTAAATTCTTACATTTAATAATCATTGTTATTATATTGAATATGCTCCACATATTCCTCATATCTAAAACTTATTTCTCATCCATACACATATCTTATTAATTTTCTCAATCTCATAATTTGCCTTCTAAATATAGAAATTCAAAATTTGAAAACTACCTCAGTTAATCTGACATGAGCTTATGTTTTCAAGACTGAGTATATTTATTTCTCTTTAATTAAACTCATCTTTCAGGCTGAATGGGTCATTTGAAAACCCTGCAGCAATGGTGATATATTCTGTCCTCAGAATCACTTCACAACCACAGTTTACTTTATCTATAAATTTATAAGCTTTCCTAATACTCTGTTTTCATTGTTTGTTATTTTATATGAAAATATAAAATAATATTAGGAAGGTATAAGATCTCTTATATCTTACAATAGAATTTAAAAATCTGTCTTTGGAAAATTGTAATTCTTTTGATAGAGTAGGATATGGAATCTTCAGTCTATTTTTTTAATTAAAATAAAAGAAAAACAAATAACCTCTATTGTTATAGAAATATTTTCTTTGAATCTATAGATTTTGCATTTATTCTGTGGGTGGTGTGTTCTCGCCCGCGAGATAACACAGACACCAACGTTCTTCAGCAGATCTTTATTACGATGTTATAGAGGAAAGACCCGCTGGGAAAAAGCCGGCTGATGGGAACGGCTGGCGGAAAAGGCCCCGAGCCCCGGGAAGGCCCTGGTTAAATACCCCCTGGAGTGATGTGTACATATCTGGTTGGTTAATTGCCCATAAAATTCTATATGCCCTGGGAAGGGCTTGTGACTTCGAGCACTTTCCCCTTACACAAAGACAGTAAATTACAGAACTTGTGAGAGCATCGGATTGCCAGAGATGTCTCTGCTTTCCACGGCTCTCTACATCTCCCCCTTTTTGTTTTAAATGAGAATCACAGGCACTGGCCATTTCCCGTGTCTTAGGCTAGTTGACGTTCTCCCATAGCCAGCACCAAAGAATGGTGAGCTCCCTGTCTTAAGCTACGAGGGTTGCACCCACACCTGGCATTCTTGCCAGCAAGAATGTGCACCCAGGTTGTGGCCACTCGTAATGCCCGTCATGGGGTAAACTCACACCACATGGTGTACCTCTGGCATATGGCATCAACCCATTCCCGTCGTTGGGACCAATGGCAGCTGGCCTGGAGACAAAAGATAGAGCTGTCCTTGGTCTGTCTGGCACGGTACCAATCATAACTCAAACTCAAGCCCGATCAAGCAAATTCCATTATGGGGGAATAAGCGATCAAGGACTAATAGTTTGATACAGTCTCTCCCACCTTACCAGGTGCAATGGAAGCGAGTCCTCTGGGTGCAAAGGCTAGGGGAAACCGAGAGAGATGCAAACACCCATCCCTGTGCAATGGAGTCACCTCCTAGGGGTGCAAGGGCTGTTTGTCTCAAAATTCAGGTACCAGAGCTACACAGACAAGGACCAGTCAGACTAAAACTCCTCGCTGACCCAATGCAATGGGCTGAACCCTTGGGGTGCAGTAGCTGAGGATCTATTTGTTGGCTATTTCTTTAGCATAGACAACCAGATTTCGGGAGATGAACCTTGTTCTAAGGCTGCAAGTGCTTGGGTAATCACGACTTTGTCACGTTTCTGTTGAGCTCTGAGCTTGTAAACCAACCAGAGTATGAACACTAATCCACAACACAGGGTTGTACCAAACAGGCCTACTCCCACCCACTCTTCAAAGAAAGAGAAAGCTGAAGAGATCCAGGTGGAGAGTCCTTCAGTCAGCAAAATGTCCACACGCGTTGAGTTGATGGCTGCCACCGCTCCTCGCAACTTTTCGAGAAGTTCATCAAATCCTTCTGACCATTCTCTTGCTAGGTAACGAGACAATTGTCTAGACAAATTAGCTGCTCGAGTAAAGTTTTCATATTGAACACTAGTAATACAGATTGCTCCCAGACTTCTCTCACATCCCAGTTGTGCCAATTGAAAAAGGATATCTATTCTTTCTTCTACCAAGTCTAGGCGCTGATTAACAATCATCAATCCGCCTTTCAATTCGGCATTAGCAGAAGTATGGAAGTTGGCTGCCTCTGTCACTGTAGCGGACAGCTGATTTAAGGCTGCTGCTGTTTGGACTTTGGTTGACATAGCAATCCCAGCAGCTGTAGCTGCAATGGCAGTGACTGATATCGCTGTTATTATGGCTGCAGTTATGCCAAAGTCTCTCTTTTGTCTGAATAATGATAGAGTAGAGGGTGTTTCAACAGGGACAGGAACCCATCGTGGCACTCTGGCAACCATGGCACGTTTAGCTTGTCCAACAGCCCAACACTGAGACATCATGCATGAATCATTAGTGCATTTTTCAAATGAGGAGTTTGAGAGAATAAACAAGAAAGGTGGAAAAACACACACTGGTGTAGGTGAAAATACTGTTTGATTTACAATGATCCTGTTAACTCCAGTAATTAACTGAATAGGATTTGTCAACTGAGGGATCGGATCTGAACTCTGTTTCACCATAGTTCCATTAATAACTCCTGTAAAGGATGTTCTTCCTGTCGCTTCACCCTGGAGAAAGGCTAGCGAGTTGAGGTCGGTACAACTGCCATTAACTCCACAGAGTAGCCATTTGTGAAAAGGATTCATACTAACGCTCTGTAGAAAAGGACCCTTTCTCATTACTGCACCAGCTCCAGGATCTCCCAACATATTGGGTGAAAAGGAAAAAGTTTCATTGGTATCTGCCCATCGTGTTACTCTGGATTGACAATCAGACCAAGGTAGAACAGCTCCCTCATCTTCTAGACTACAAAAGGGAGAGACCTTAGGTTGACGAGGACGCTCTCCATCAATAAGTTTGGGTGATAAAAATGTTCCATCGATCCAAATGGCTGGTTGTAAAAAGGACTGTGAGAACTCTTTGACATAACTATTGTCCTTTTCATTATCATTCCTTTTTGTTGTTAGTTTAACCCAGTCTCTCTTTTCATAAAACCACCCCAAGGTTCTCTTCGAGAGAGTTATACAGTTTCCTGTCTCAGTAATCTGAAAACAGAGAGAACCCCGTTCAGGCAAGGAACGATTTTCTCCCAGGGGGGCCTGCGTTATATCATAGGGAAGATAAGGTAGCCCCATGGTTCTATTAGTTGTAAGAAATCTTGGAAACACCATGGCATCATGTCTAACAGGTATAGGTTTAGGAAAAGCAGATAATATAGCCCATCGTTGTTCTCCCCATATACTAGGAACCCAATTCTGGAGAATCCAAATTAGGACTAGAAACATCTGTAGATGAATTCTTCGGGGTGTCATCTTCAGTCGTCACAAGTCTTCGCGTCAGTCACTCTGGTAGCCAGAATGGATTGTCTTCTTCCTGTGGAAAAAACACAGACCGCTCCCCTGGATCCTATTAAAATAGGATCCGGGCCTTTCATTGTCCGGTCAAGATGTCCTTTCACTTGACCATCTCCTTTGGCCTATCAGGCTCTAAACAATGATGGTCAGCAGCCGAATGGCCCTGACTGTCCAAATTAAAAAATTGAAAGCAAAGAGTGCTATAGAAACAGTGACTCATGGCACTGAGGGTAGAGCCTCCTCGACTCCCCCTTTTTGTTTTAAAAAATAAGATTTAAGAGTACGATGATCCTGTTCTATAATGTCTTGTCCTTGAGGATTGTATAGTAGACCTGTCAGGTGGGTCACCTCTATTTGGCGACAGAATTGTCCAAACTTCTGAGAAGTTGAGAATTTTAGGCTTTTCCCAGGCATTCTAGGCCTCAAGGCAATGTTGGATAACATGTGCTGTCTTTTCTCCCGATAACAGGGAGGCAAAAACAATTCCAGAACAGGTGTCAATGGAAACATGTAAATATTGAAGTCTCCCAAAAGATGGGACATGAGTAACATCCATTTGTCATGATTAATCATGTGTAAGTCTTTAAGGCTTAACACCATTATGAAAATTGAGGACACTGAGAAGAAGTTTTTGTTATTTTACTTGTACACTTTCTAGAAATATTAAATTATAGTCTCAAGCTATTATTATTTTGATGATATAAAGAATAAGATTGTATGGCCAATTGTTTCTATATGGTCTATAATTTGACTGGTATACAAATCTGTTCTGGCATTGTCCTGGGCTCTAGGCAATCTAATGAACGCTTAAATGTCTTATAAAGAAACAGTACATGTTTCTTAAATTAAGCTGTATTTTTATAATTAACTGTAAAATTTGAGAATTAGTAATATCTAAAAGGGCAACAATTTTAAGCAGTTATAAACCATGAGCCATATACTGGCTATGAGTGTACCAACTGAAAGCTTGAATTTTCAGCATTTCAAACAGTTTCTAGAGCACATAATTTAATTATGTTGAAGCAGGGGAAAATTCAAGAAAATGAACATGTGATATAATTACATATACTGTCTAATAAATTGATGAGGCATCTGTAAATATAGTAAATATTTTTTCTATGGGCTGTATGTAAATTTATAGGAAAACAAAAGCATGTATAGAGAACAACTGTTAACAACTTGTCTTATGGATAATGATTATCAATTTTGTCTAAAAACTTTGCCAAGTAATAGGTCAAATATCATTATTTTCCAATAATCAACTTAATTTTTATTTGGAATAAAGAATTAGCATTTCATCTAAAATATTTTCAGGATTCTATCTTACAATCTTGTATTAATACTGTAATAGTTTCAAAATAAGATGTTCAAACTTTACTTGTATATAGATGAATCTACATTAATGGTTTCTTTGGCCAAGGTCTGTTGTGAGCACATGAGTAATAATAATGTAAACAGCCAACAATGTATATGGTCTATATAATTTATCTTTTAATGACCAACAGCTTATTCTATACTTTTACAAAGCTAACTATTCCTCATCAGTTAACTGTCGAGGGGAATTAGGATTTGTATCTCCCTTGAAAAACATCGAACAGAGGTTTAAATCCTCTTATGGTAAGTTTAAGATGAGGTTTTAGCCAATTAATATCTGTTAACTTGATTTTTAAGAATCATTAAAAGTAAACCAATTTTTGTATGTACGCCTGTAAGCCAGAAGAGGGCGCTAAATCTCACTACGAATGATTGTGAGCCACCATGGGTTGCTGGGAATTGAACTCTAAATATTTGTAGTTGTGAGCCTAGCCTTTAACGGCTGAGCCATCTCTCTAGCTCCCATTATCTATTCTTATTGGAATTTTCTGTGTGACAATCTGTTTAAGATGTAACTGAATTCTCAAATATTATAAAGATACTGTCTTTGAATTTTTCTGGAGCAACAAGTACTACAAAATTTCAAAACTCATTGTATTAGAGCAAGGGCGTACAGAAAAACTCTTTTTAGAGATATCAGTTAACAAAATGAATAAAATACACTGAGAGATTTAAATGTTTAATTTCTGTATTAAAGCAATAACAAATTTTTATATAAGACTATTAATCATTCTTTGAAGCAACCTGTTTAAAGATATTGTTTCATGGGCTCTCAAGAATCACTAATAAATTCATTGGATTTAAACTCATCACCTTTACCAGGATGTAAAGGAACAATAAAAACAATCTTTTAAATCTATAATAATTCTATGTATTTACTAGAATGGTAACTGACGTAGGCAAGACAGGCTGTAATGTCTCATTAATTTCATAAATCTTAAATTTGAACTTTGTTTTTGGTTTAACTGAATAAGCAACTCTTTTTAGTTGAATGAGGGATCAGACAAACACCAAGTTAAAGGCACTCTTGTCTTCTAATAATTGTTACATCAGTCCCAGTATCTATTAATTCTTATTGGGGAGAGTAGCTTTTATTGTATTTTGCCAAACATTCGGAGCTATTGCCATAGCGGCAAATCTCTCAAACTTCATGGCTGTAAAATTAGCATCAAACCCATGCTTTTGTACTAACTCAGCAAGTTCTTTAATAGAAATATATTCTACCAATGTGTAAACACAACTTCTTTTCGCAGCTTTAAACACTGGAAAGGCTTGAAACATCTTTCTTTTTATCTTTCTCTGAAAGGAAGGTAGTTGCACCGAGCTTGTCTGCATAAGGCAGTGGTGCGCTCAAAATTGCAGCAGGGAGTGCTGCCTGAGAATTCCAGGGGGGCGGGGGAGCTGTAAGCTTGCGCTTTCTAATCCCCGCCTCTCTTTGTTCTCTACTCTGCGGCTGCAGCCGCCCACGTGAATGGAATCCTTCTGCCTCAAAGAGGACTACTTCTTCATCTCTTTCTGCCTCATAACGGACTATTTTTCCATCTTTCTCTGGTTCCCGCTTGGAAGAACCAGACCTCCCCGATTCATATTCATATAATTCTAGATTTTGCAATTCCTCTACTGGATATAGAGGCTTTTTCTTCGTAAAAATCTCTCCCAGAGACTCTTTTCGGTCTCTAATTCCGTCCTGCAGATTTAACGTCTGGGGAATCCGTAGACATGTCTATCCAAGCTTCTATGAGCTTGTGAGCGCTCCCACCCAGAATCAGTTACTGGAAGGTAACCCTGAATCTCTTTCAGTATCTCCTGACTCACCACAATAGCTGAACTATACTTTTGATCCTGTAATTTCTACAATGAGTGTGTGCCTGGCCTCAACTTTCCATTCTGCTGTCCCTTAGTCAGATCTCCTTTTAGCCTGTCCCAGGAGGCGAGTGTCAGCGTTCTCCTGCAGGCAAATGGATCTCTCTCACTAACAAAGTTTTTTCTGCAGAGCCGGTCACAATTGACTGCAAGGCCACATGCTGTTTGTTATCTTATCTCCGGGGGAATCTGACTCTCAGAGAGAAGGGCTCTGTAGCTCACTAGGCTGATTAATTATGCTAAGCCTCTGTCTGCTCATAAAACCTGCTGGATCAAAGCAGCTAAAGCCAAACTTTTTCCTGTCTTGTAACAACCCCAGAAAAGAGCTGGAAGAAGGGAAAAGGCCAAAGTTTCACTTGCCTACTGAAACTTGGCAGCCCTGAACGGCTGCTGGAAGGGGGGGCAGGGCTGGCTCAAGCGGCGGCAAGATTTAAACAGGCAAACTGGTGAAAGCAATACAACAGCAGGAGGAAATGGGTGAAAGCTGGCACTAAGATAACAAAATTTTCACTGCTGCTTGTAGTTTAGGGGAAATATGAAAAGATTCAGGATTAACCATACCTCGCTGATTCTGCCTTCCACTGCAGTGATTCCTTTTAAGTTTAACTCCGGCTGAGAGGTCCTTCTCCGCAAGGTACCTTCAAATTTCTTCCCGGGATTTCTGCACCAATATGTGGGTGGCGTGTTCTCGCCCGCGAGATAACACAGACACCACCGTTCTTCAGCAGATCTTTATTACGATGTTATAGAGGAAAGACCCGCTGGGAAAAAGCCGGCTGATGGGAACCGGCTGGTGGAAAAGGCCCCGAGCCCCGGGAAGGCCCTGGTTAAATACCCCCTGGAGTGATGTGTACATATCTGGTTGGTTAATTGCCCATAAAATTCTATATGCCCTGGGAAGGGCTTGTGACTTCGCGTGCTTTCCCCTTACACAAAGACAGTAAATTACAGAACTTGTGAGAGCATCGGATTGCCAGAGATGTCTCTGCTTTCCACGGCTCTCTACATTATTCTTTGTGTCTGTCCTAAGCATTATCACTGGTTAATGTTTCACACTTTAATGGTAGCTACTTTGTTTGGTTCCTTCTTTACCTTTCATTGTGAAATATATTTTGTTGAAAACTAATCCTCAATCCATTGCATATTATTCATATATTAAAAGCCTGTCATTCTCTCTCTCATGGTTTTGCTATTTCCACCATGATATTATTGTGTACCTACCTTAGGTGACACAAATGGTGACACATATGCTTTCCCATCACAGTGGACTGTAACATGGAACATGTGAACTCAAAATGACCCTTTTTACTCCACTTTTTCTCAGGGGACTTTCTTCACAACAGGAAAGAAAACAAGGCACCTTCTTGCTGTCATATCATAAATCCCATTAGATAATGATCCTATGCTTATGAACTAATTTAGATCTTCACAGAAAACATCTCCAAATGCAGCACATTAGTGTTTCAGCATGAGTAAGGCGATAGTCACTCAGTCTGTAAAATATGTTCATTTGTTTACATACCCTACAAGAGACAAGACATATCTCTAACATGTTTGTGAATTGAGTAGCCTCAGTTTGCTGTGTTAAACTTCATTTTCTTTTCATGAGTATCTGAATGGCTGGGTAGCTTGTCTCTTTTCTTCAACGTGGCTACCGTCCCATCTTCTTTAAAGAATGGAGTGCGAGGAGAGTAAGTAGTAAACAAATCAGTGCTTTTTTTTTTTTTAACAAATGGGAGTAAGAAACTGAAATAGTTTAGACAACATTAAATAGATTGCCACTTGGGATTTTTACAAAACAGACAGCATGTTCCCCAGTTCTGTAGCAGTGGGGTACTACCTGAGAACCTTACAGCTATGAGAAGTGTCACAGATGAAAGAAGTTCTCAGTGGGCTTCTGGGTGTCACTTGAGAGCAGACTCCCACTGAGAAAGTCTTCAGAAAGCAGGTTACATACAGAAATAGTCAAAGTGGCAATCCTCCCATATCTGGAAGGCCTCACAGGTTACAAGCATCTGTGGAAACACAATCCCACTATGGATCTTTGATGTTTTGCTAGAAATGATTCCCCATGCTTGAATCCTAGAAGCTGCTGGAGTATAATTCCTGCCCAAGTCAGAAACCTCAGATGCAGGGAACCTCCTATGAATCTTGATGAGACCCTGGAGAGTTTTCCACCTCTTCCTTCTCTGTTAATCTCTCACTTCCTTTTACTGTAGCCCTGTAGTGACCAGATATATGAGGTGCAAGGTGAGGCCTGATTGGTGAATATGTGTGTGTGTGTGTGTGTGTATGATTGGCTGATGTGCACATATATGCACACAAATGCACACACACATCTATCTATCTATCTATCTATCTATCTATCTATCTATCATCTATCTATCTTACCAATCAGGGAAGAACTATCAAAAAATAATAAATTCTGTCTGTTCTGGTTCCTACAGTAAAGTGTACATTTCTGGTTTTATTGCACTTCAGTTCTGCTTGTCAATAGCTAGAGGTGGATCTCTGCCTGGCAGAGAAGCTATGCCCCACACCAAGCAGAAAGCTCTGAATGTAGTGGGAAACTCCATAAGAAAGGTGCTTTCCAATCTTCTGACTATACCCCTACATCATTTCTTTACTGTTTATTTTTTTTTGCCTTTACTATTTATAGGCTGCATACTTTAGCAATATACTGCTAGATATTCAAAGATTCACAGATATATCTTTACAGCATCATTTAATGTTGGTAGTGACCTTAGGTATGTGAATAAATGTCCCACTATGACAAGCAAATGAGTAGGCATTTGATATTTGAGGCCTTTATCCCCATAGGTTAAACATATATACTAAATTATTACTAAATCTTATTTTGCTTACTAGAACATGTATACACACACACACACACACACACACACACACACACACCTGAGAGTCCTTATTTTTTCTTCTCCTTATGTGACTTTGGTCGTAATTTGGTAGAAATTGGATTTGAAGACTTGTATTTTCTGTTCAAAGATACCAATATCATGGTCTTGTCTTAGGCAAGCAAACAAAAATCAACAGATATATGATAATTATTAATTGATGCTGAATTTCTTTTATAAAAATGGAGCAAATATAGTTCTATTTCTATAGACTAGTTGAAATTATTGAAAAATAATTCTGGCCAAAAGTACTGTTTTATTTAAAATTTTCAAAATTTGATCCTATATGATAGCTAAAACATCTGAATAGCAGTTATGATCATAATTAATTGCATTAAAGCTTTGCTTTAGTAGATTAAAAAAGAAATATGTGTATAAATAAATGAGCAGACAACACAAAATAATCAAGTGTTAAACATTAATTATGCTATAAAATAATTAGTTGTTTGAACTGTTCTTTGTGATATAACTTGAAACTGAACTGCGTCAACAAATAAGTGGAAAATGGCAAAGGAACAGAATAAATGATGTGATGTATGGAAAGCATGCCAGAAAGAAAGTCATTTTCTATGTTGTTACTTCTTTCTCCGTACTTTTAGTCCCTTCAATAAGTAAACGCTGAATTCACAAAATCCTACCCACATAAAAAGTATAGCTGGAAAAAACTGTTAACCAAATTGTAAATGAAGTAGAAATACAAAAGTACTCGTTTCTAAGAAAGGAAATTGTTTCACATGTCAACTTTATGTATAACTTATTTAAATGAAATATTCCATTTAAAAAGATGCAAAAAATAATCAGGTTCATGTGACAAAGCTTTTTTAACTGTGGTAGCTAATCAAAATCTGACCAAGATAATTAGAGTATATAAATTATTCTTCCTCTTTATAAGACAAAAAATAAATACAATTCCTGATAATACATTTGAAATCGTTTACCACAACTGTTTTTTTTTTCTCAGAAAGACACTAAGTTTTAAAAAGACATCATTCAAGTTGAAAATGCTAAGAAATAATGTCCCCAACTCCAAGTAGATGACAATACAGCCTTGTTTGTCACATTCTGGAGTTGACACAGTTTCTGCACCTGCTCTATGTTGACTACAGTCCAGGAGGGATATAATGCTTTAAAATATCCAGAAAATACTAAGAAAAAAGTACAAGTCAAAATGCTTTACTTTGTGTTCACATCTCTTCTACCTCCCAGGAAGAAGTGAATATTCATTGGTTTTCACTGATTTCATTCTTCCTCCTAAAACAGCTTATGAAGTCACAAGGGAAACAATCCATCCAGTATTCCTACCTCTTACCAAGTATTCAAACAATGCTTTAAAGAACTGTGTTTTATTTTTGATTCTTGTATTTTATCAAAATTATTGAGCAAAAATTTAAATTTTCCTTGAACATCTTCCAATGAACTTACATTAGAATAAACATGATTAATATGGTTTTTCTATTTTGATTATTTTATTTATTTACATTTCAAATGTTATCCCCCTTTCTGTTTTCCTTCTGAAAACCACCTATCTCATGCCACTCCCCCTGATTGTATGAGGGTGCTAACCCCACCCACCCACCCAGTCCTCCCTCATCACCCTTGCATTCCCTTATGCTGGGGCATCGAGCCTGGACAGGACCAAAGACCTCCTTTCCCACTGATGCCAGATAAGACAGTCCTCTGCTACGTTTGCAGCTGTAGCCATGAGTCCCTTCATGTGTACTCTTTGGTTGGTGGTTTAGTCCCAGGGAGCTACGGGGGTTTCTGGTTGGTTGATACTGTTGTTCTTCCTGGAATTGCAAACCCCTTCAGCTCCTTGAGTCCATTCTCTAACTCCTCCATTGGAGTCGCCGTGCTTAGTCTGATGGTTTGCTTTCTTCTTCCAAGGTACATTTAAAATAATTATGAAATACTGAAAAAACATAAAGATCAGAGAGAGGCTGATTTTTCCTATTGTTGAAAATCCTATTGAGCCAACAGTTATACACCTCGTTCTTACCTTCATAATACCAAAACTACATTAATTTCCTGTGATAATTTGAGAAAAAATGGTTACAAAAGGTCATATATTTGAATAGTTAGTTGCAAGGGAGTGGCACTATTTGTAAGGATTAAAAAGATTAGAAGATATAGACCATTTGGTTTATATATATAATTAGGGGTGGTCTTTGAGGTTTCAAAATCCCATTCTAAGCAATTTCTCTTTCTGTTTCCTGTGGATCTGGATATACAAATCTCTGCTTCTTTTCCAGAAGGATGTCTGTCTGCATATCCCTATGCTTCCCATCATGAAAGAATGGATTAAACCTCTGAAACCGTAAGCAAGCCACAGATAAAAGCCTTCTTTTATAAGATTTTCCTGCCTGGTAATGGTGTCTCTTCACAACAATATAACAGCAAATAAGCCACTCTCATTTTCAAAGAATTTTGACTTGAGAAATGAATAGACCTTTACAGTAGGGTATTTCTTTACATATCTGTTATAAATTTGAGCGTAGAAGACAGCTATTTTTCATTAAAAAATAATGTTCATTTTCTCAGCTTTTTATGGCATAGTTCAGAAATAGTCCATTCTCCTTCATTCATTAACATTATTAAATAGATATCTTTAACCACATTCTTTTTTTAATTATCAGCTTTAATAACATCTGGACTGACAAAGTCTGCTGTCTGTAATGAACCTGCTAGATAAAATGCTTACTATTTACAACTATATGAAAACATAGGAATAATTAGTATTCCATCAACTCATGTCAATGCTAAGACACTTATGAATGAGTGTGTGAAGTACTTGAAACCTAAAATCATACAGTCTGTGAATGAAAATGAATGATAAAACCTATTACATATTTGGTTAACGTCTTAAAAATGTATATAGTATCACTAGTGCTAAGTAGGCTGAAAGTGACAGTTTTCTAGCCATCAGAAATAATAAAATTATTATTTTTTCACTTACAGAAGAATTGAATCATCCTTCTACGTGATATAAAAATCACAGTAAAATAATCATATAATTAGGCTAAAATCATAAAGATAAAAGGCAAAAAAATACAAGTTATTAATGCATACTAGTTTAGAGATTATTAAATTATTATATATTCTGGTTTGGTCAACTTCTACAATTTTTTTTAAGATTATGAATATCTTTGATGGGTTAAGACAGATAACACAGTTCTACAGGGCCAGTAATTCCCTCATGCACATGTACAGATAGCACCATTCACCACTCTGAAGCTTACAAACAACACATAGTAGATGTAAGTAACACAGAAATAACTAAGCGTAATCTTTTCACTGGTCCCATAAAACAGACAAAATTAATATTCTAATAATCACAGCACTTTTATTTAAAGGCCACCACATTATTATAAACAGGTATTAAAGACACTTAATGCTGCTACTAAAGGCAGAATAGCTGAGTGCTGCTTATAATTGTTTTTAAGGACACTCTTTTTAGGAGTGACCAGCTATTTTCCATATACATGGGACAGATTAAAAATAAGTAGATGTAACTAGCAGTATGTTATTGGCAAAAAGAGAAAAGGCCAATTGTGACCAGAGAAAGAATTTTGGGTCAGTGACAGTTACAAAGTAAGATTGACTTGGAAAAACAAAACCAAAAGTGAAAAGCAAAGAAAACAAGAAAGCAAGAGAGAGAGAGATCTCACCCATAAAGAAGGCCACTGAAATAGGACATTCATCTTTCACTTCTACAGATTAACTTTTAGAAATAGGAGACAAAGGTAGAAGAAATTAGTGGCTGCCAGGATGACTCCCTTGGCAGCAAAAGATTCATAGATCTCCAAATACAGCAGGCTGTCCTTCAGTCTCTGCTCACAGTTTGTCTCCATATCTGCTCCCATGAGGACCCAGCTATACTACTCCTGGGCATATATCCACAAGGTTCTCCAACATACAACAAAGACACATGCTCTACTATCTTCATAGCAACCTTATTTATAATAGCCAGAAGCTGGAAAGAACCCAGATATCATTCAACAGAGGAATGGATACAGAAATTGTGAAACATTTACCCAATGAAATACTACTTTTCAGCTATTAAAAACAATGACTTCATGAAATTCTTAAGCAGATGGATGAAACTAGAAATATCCTGAGTGAGGTAATCCAATCACAAAAAGACACACATGGTATGCACTCACTGGTAAGTGGATATTAGCCTAAATGCTCAGAATACCCAAGATACAATTCACAGAACACATGAAGCTCAAGAAGGAAAATCAAAGTGGGGATGCTTCAGTCCTTCTTAGAAAGGGGAGTAAAATACCTGAGAGTTCTTCTTACTTCTATTTTCTTCAGCCTCATTACTCTTGGTGCTCTACATTATGTTTGTGTTTACTTGATTTATTTTCTACCACATGGTTCTAAATAAAAGCATGATGGTAGATAAAAATTAAAACTTCTACAATTTTTGACATTGGTGATTGTTTACCTTTTCATTCTATCTAAATATTTACTTTGTTAATTTTTGTCAATTTATGTGATCTTCAAAAAGGGTCTCCAAACTGTAAAAGATTCAGTTATGGCAGTACCTGGAATTCTCTCAGTATTGTTTTAAAATGCAATGTTTTCTTTTTGTAATTTATAAAGATCTTACTACCTTCTGAAAAGGATTAGACTGTAGATAAGTAGAAGAGCTCCTGGCTCACGTGTTTGAGGCTCAGTATTCAATCCGCAGTACTACAAAGATCAAAGTCTTCATAGACTGCAGATAGATGGACACATGTGTGAGGCTCTGTATTCAATCCCTAGTACTAAACAACAACAACAAAGTCTTCCACAGCCCTATCTTTGACATCTTTTTACATGTTGGATAACATTTTTGAATATAATGCTACCCAAAAATTAAACTTTAAGATTTCTACCTGAAATATAATTTAAATATCTTTCTCCTTTTTTTGTGGCTCAGTGAATCTGAATCTTCAAATTGCATTTAACACTCAAGCAGTTATATGGACAAGAATATAAAGAAGGAAGTTTTTATGGTAAACCAATTATGTCAATCTGCTAGGCCACTCAAGAATGGCCAAACTGGCATTTGCTTTCTGCACAAAAATTATTGACTGTATATCTGTAGTTCAACTCACCACCACATCTCCCTGGAGGTAGAGGTGATAGAATCTTCCAACCATAGCAGAACTAAAGAAGAGATGTTCAGTCTTGCCTTGGAAAATATAACGCAGTAGGTGGGTGTTTCAACTTCAGTGGACAAGCTTAAAAGATATACAATTAACCAAAATAGTCTATGTCAGCTGCCCAAAAGGCTGATTCAATCAATATAAGTTCTTACCCAAAGCAACATGCTCATTAGTAAAAAGCAATCTTTAGTTGTATTCTGAAGATTAGCTAGTGGAGCCTAAGTAAGCTACAACAGTAAATTAATTTTCAGTGTCAAGAGAGTCAGACATGAAAATCTCAGGGAACATTCAAAATGGTCTCTGTAGTTGCAGTAGAAATGACAACCAATGATATGATAGAAAGCAAATGGAAACAATGCTGGGCATGCAAAAATGTCTTAAAGGGTTACATGGCTAGGAAGACAGCATCTCCTTTCCTGCTGAGATCTGAGGGGAATATTCAAACACAATGTCCTTAATTATACATTTGATGCTTTTCTGGGTTAAATGCCAGAAAGGCTCCAGGGACTCGTGTGTTTGAGTAACTCGTAGAGTTTTAACACTGTTTGGGATGCTGTGGAAATTTGAGAGGCAAGATATCCAAAGGAACTGAATTGATATGGATGAGTAGGTGTAGCATAGATTTTAGGGGTTATAGCTCAGACCCACATGTATCCCCATCTCTCTCTAGGAAGATATGAGTTGCAGCCACAGCCAAGAGTCAGTCTACTGCCATGTTTACTTGCCGTGGTTGATTGTAGGCTCACACGTTTAAAAAAAATGGAATATTCCTTCCATTATATTTCCTATAGTGATGCATTTGGCCAGTGACAAGAAAATAAAGTAACATGAGCATAAAGTCTATCAAGATATTGCTTCAATTTCTACAATATAAAATTATGAATGAGTGATGAAAATGATGAGAACAGTGTCAAAGTAAATTCCCTTAAACAATACAATATTCAATCTTGCATTATTTCTTGGGAATTGAAGATTGCAAGACAGGCCGGATTTCTGGGGAAGGTACAGTGAAACATTGAGATGATTTTAATTGTGGGTTCCTCATTTTTCCTCACTGGGATCCTCAACCCCAACTCAGGCAACTGAGCTCCTGGGACCCGAGATATCAGACATTTTGACTAATAGAGAATACCTAACTTGTAATAAACATAGAAAATTTCAATATCACACTGTGATACGCATATTACTTTTAATATACTTTCTCTGAGGTATGGAACAAATGTAACATTTTGTGTCTGTGTTCATGTATAAGACAGGCAACACTCTGAGATGAAGAAAAATGGCCAGCATGTTTTCTGTCGTAACAACATCCGGCTTGTTTCCCAGAGTGATGAACAAACAGCTCCCTAGTAATAGCCCAAGCCAAATTAATGATGAGTCTGGGCAATCGATGTGAGTGCCCTTTCTAAAACATTGATTCTTGTGTACTTTCTTTTCTCTTCTTTTGGAAAATGGTTAGCTGAAATATTTTTCAAAGTTCTGGACCAACCTGAGAGTTGTAAAGATACAAACAACTAGAGAAAATAAACAAGTGAACTCTAAGTCAAACTTGGAAGAACAGTGGGTATTCATTCGAATGCAGAGCTGCTCTAAGTGAAGCCAGCTCAGAGATTTTAGTTTCTTAACTGTGTTGTGCTTTCCTTGAACACAATAGATCAAAATAGAAGAAGTAATTACTTTCTCTCTGTAAATGACAATTTAATTATCATTGAATAGCTACCATGTATCTCTAAAGAAATAGTAGCTCCAGCTTCTACTTTACTGATACCTGTTATCAAATAGTAATCCAAAATTAAGTACTTGAAGACTTGTTTAAAATTTTTTATTTATTTATTTATTTTACTTATTCTTATTTTGTATCCTACTCAGTACCCATCTTCTCTCCTGGACACCCCCTCTCACAATCCTTCCCCCTTCTCTCTTCTCCCTCTCCCCTTTTCTTCTCAGCAGGTGGGGGGGCCTTAAGTTCCCCGTTCCACAATCTACCCATACTTCAAGTCTCTTCTAAGCTAGGTGCTTTCTCTCCCACTGAAGCCAGACAAGGCAGCCCAGATAGTAGCATATATTCCAACAGCTTTTAGGATTGCTCCATTCTAGTTGTTGAGGAGCAACATGAAGCCCAAGCTGCATACCTGCTATATGTGAACAGGGAGGTCTAAGTCTAGACTGTGTTTGTTCTTTGGTTGGCGGTTCAGACTCTGAGAGCCCCAAGGGTCCAGACGTTCCTATCCCCTTCTGGACCTGCAATCTTTCTTTCTGTTCTTTCATAAGAGTTCCTGAGCTCCATCTTCTGTTTGCTTGTAAGTGTCTATCTGTCTGAGTCACTTGATGGATGGAGCATCTCAGAGGACAACATGCTCCTATATGCGTGTATAACAGAGTGTCACTAATAGTGTTAGGTATTGATGTCTGCCCATGGGTTGGGTCTCAAATTTGGCAGGTTATTGATTGGCCATTACCTCAGGTTCTACTCTATCCCCAAGGCCACCATTCTTGTAGTCAGAAGAATACATTTTTATTTGACAGAAGACTTCTTTTTGAAAAAATAGTTAACAGAAACCTTAAATCACAATCAGTAAGTTATCAGGGAAGCAAAATTTCAGCACAAAATGAAAAGGTGCAAATGTAAAAATGTAAACATTTTACAGTATGATTAACTCAATCTTATTGCTTCAGGGAACATGGGTTGGTCAGGTGGTAGGACAGGCAGCAGTTGTGAGTGTTACGGAGAAATAGTCCTGATGTCTCATGAGCAGACTCACATTGAACACCTACAATGTGCTTTGTTATAACTCTACTGACATTTACCAAAGACAGTTTAAAATAACACACACACATACACACACATACATGCACACACATTTTTTCTATTATGTTGTTTCATGTAGTTTTACAAATACATCAGAGTAAAAAGAAAGATACAGTGAGTTTGTTTTTTAGTCATTTGCTTTTCCAAATTTTTGATTTACAGTGTGATAATTCAATCTAAGTATGTAATATATAATGATCTTATCAAGTAGTAAGAATTTCCATTGCTTAAAATGTTCTCAAAATAATTCTTGTGTAACACAACATAGTTTTATACACATTTCATGAGATGATGCAATTTTTGTTTGATTGGTTTGTTGGTGTTGGAGTCAGAGCTCATGGGGGATAGAACTCACAGATAGTCACTTACCTCTGCCTCCCAAGTACTAGAATTAAAGACATACATCACCAGGCCCAACTCAATACTACTTTTTAACAGTAACATATATATGTATTAAGAAAATCAAGATTTTTTTCATTTCATCTCATCACTTATAATTTGATGTGGATACTTGAAAACCTTGTTTTCATATCCTTAAAATATGTAATAGTTTTAAAATTAGTATTAATAACTTTCAAGTCTAAATAATGTTTCCCATATGTATATTCACTAGGGATGATCAACATACCAGTGGCCATATCTGCAAAAGAAAGAGACTCTCCCTCTCTTAATAGCTATTAACTTCCAATAGCTTCTCTGTAAGGTAAGGACCTCAAGGCTCCCTTTCTTATTCAGGCTAGCAGTCTACTGGCTTGTGATTGTGTAGGTCTTACACAGGTAGTGACATAACTGTGGGGCAGTGGATCATGCCACCAGACAGAAAAACTGGTAAGGTCTAGATTTAGTATCCTGGGCAATTTTTATAATTGAGAACAATATGCATTTAAATCTACTCCTGACCAGGTTGCTGCTCTGGAACATGTGACCCCTACACCTCTTGAGAGGTCTGTGACAACTAGTGACGAAGGCAGGTATAACACCTAAAGTCATTGCACATGCAGATGACGCATCCTTAACATCTCAGACCAAGCCAATAGAAAGAATCTGCTGTTAGATACTACCTCCCTCAAAAGTTTATAAGGTCTTACCTAAAAGGAATAAGGTGCATGGGTTATTTCACCAAAGATTTTCTGAGAGTGCTTGTCTTATTGAGCTGTAACATTCCTAGGAAGAGATTTCTCTACAGAAGTTTTACTCACTGGATCTTGACTTAACCCAATTGGCTGGTTGTATGCGGTTGACCGCAGTCACTTCCTGCTCAGTGGCCCTGACTTTAACCCCTAGCAACAGTTGTGGCTGAAGAAGCCTGGCAAGCTGACTTGCTTGACACACCCTTGGAAAGCTATAATACTTTGGTCATTCTGGCCACGCCTCAGCCCTGCAAGAACTTTCACTCCCACAGGCTAGACAAAGGATTCCCTGACAGCTGCACCCTAGTATGCAGATATACATAGACTAGGATATAACCACAAATGATGTAAATCGATATATGCAACAACCATGTCAGGTTCAGTAGTCAGCATTTCACAGCTCTCCTCTCTATTCACCAGCTTTTATGCTCTGTCCACTCGAACTTCGGTGAAATTTCCTGAGCCTTAGACAGGAGGTGACTGATACAGACGGCCCATCCACTGATGAGCACTCATTTATACTCAGTACTTTGAAGAGTTGTGAGTCTGTACATTAAACACCACTCACTCAGAAGCTCTACTGATAAAATTGAGAACAACTGAGATCTATGAATATAATCATAAATATTTAGGATACATTCAGGCAGCATGACTGCTTCTTAAGAAACCCATTAGTTTCCATACTCTGAAAGAAAACTGGCTCTTCCTCTCTCAGCAACCATCAATTATCCATAGCTTCTTTGCTGGGGTGGGACTTTAAGGTCATCTTCCCATTTGTCCTCAAATTTTGATTGGTTTAATATGGTTGTTTTCCACGTACAAACCTACAGAAACCAAGGCAGCATGCACAGGACCTTCACGGGGATTTTACTAGGTCCTTTATGTACATATTATAGGTTTCATTTTAGTGCATTCATGAGATTCTTGAGTGTGTGAACAGTGGTTCTCTGAATCTTGTGCCTTCTCTTGGGTCATTTTCCTTCTGTTTGTTGATTTTGTTCAATTCCAGTACATTTATTTTTTATCTTATATCATGCCATATTGCATTACATCACATCATATCATAATCTCTTAGACTCCTGTTTGTTTTCTAATGAAAGACAGACAAACCATCCATCTGGATGGGGAGTGATGTAGGAAGGGACTTGGAGAAGTAGAAAGTGGAAAAACCATTATCAGGATATATTATATGAGAAAAAAATCTATTTCCAATAAAAGGAAAAAAAGTCATGATTTTTCTTGCATGTGTTCCCACAACTAATGTGAGTTGAAGTATGCAACACTTACATCTTGTTTTAAATTCCTGTTTTCATGGCTCTCCCAAACCTCTGGTTGCTATATTTTTACTATTCTTTCTGCTCCTTCTTCCTTGAAATTTCACGAACTTTGGGGACTGATACGGATGGACCATCCACAGCTGAGCCTATAGTCTTATTTACACTCAGCACTGGGACCAGCTATGACTCCACATTAAGCATCCCTGACTACAAAAGGAAGCTTCTCTAACCAACCTGGAGAAGAGCATAAATCTGTGGGTATAAATATAAATATTAGAATGCAGTTTCATAGCAAGACCATTTAGAAAAACAACAATAGTAAGTTCCCCTGTAGAGTATATATCTATATAGATGTATATATATATACATCTGTGTGCGTGTTTGTGTTTGTGTGTATGTGTGTGTGTGTATGTGTGTGTGTATGTATGTATATTATATTATATTATATTATATTATATTATATTATATTATATTATATTATATTATATTATATTATATTATATTATATTATAATAATCTCTGAGTCACAGATAGGCTTTTGACCTGTCATATCACCTATGTTCTACTAAGTTTTTCTCCTTGTGTTAGAATAGCATAAACTTTTACATAATGTGATGGTTTGAATATGCCTGGCATAGAGAGTGATACACTTATAAGGTATGGCCTTGTTGGAGTAGGTAAGGCATTGTTGGAATTGAGGGAATTCAGGACATGAACTCCAGGTAAGAACCTGGAGCAGAAAACATGGGAAAAATGCTGCTTATTGGCTCACTCACTGGCTCATTCTCAGCCAGCTTTCTTATGCAGTTCAGGTCCACCTGCCTAGGTAATGATGTGTCCTATAGTGGGTGGTACCCTTTCACATCAATCATTAGTCAAGATAATCTGTCTCACAGCCATGGCAATTGACTAATTTGTAGACAACTCTTTAGTTAAAGTTTCCTCTTCACAAATGACTCTTGTCTTTCAAACTGACATAAAAATTATTCAGAATATCTGTGTTTAACTGTACTACTCTCTAAAGGCATCCAGCCCAAAGGCTTTCAAATAGTTTTCTGTCTTTCTCATGCACTCTAGATTCAACACACAAAACAAAGATTTTTTACTTAGGAAGAATGTTTTGTTTTGTTTGTTTGTTTTTAGTATTTTCATGGTTGAATATTATTCCTTTTTAGTAAAATTTTGTGATGCTGGAGATCAGACACAAGACACTGAACCCAGCTACCACCAAGGTATACCTCTAACTCTGACATTTTCTTTAGCTAACAGCTAAATATTAATCAAAACATCAATGAATTATCTTACTTAATTAGAGTAGATAGTGAAAAACATAAAAAGAACTTGTGACAAGAATCCAGAAAAAAAAAAGAGAAGTTTCCTATATTGTTGGGATTGTAAGAGGTCTCGTCAATATGGGAAGAGTATAGATACTCTTAAAAACACTTTTCTACCATGTCTCTGGCAGTTACATGTTGAGCATATATATTTGATAGCTTTCATGACTATTACAGATACATGGCATAATCATCTAATAAGATAAATGTTTATTTTAAATCATAGGCATAGAAATTTTAGTTTATATTTGATTGACCTGATTATTTTTTATCCTCTACTAAGGCAACCTATAATGGCAGAATTGTTAAGGCACGTAAAATTATAACCTATGGCAAGTAGCAGAAAGGTTAAAGGAAGATAGACACAAGGCTTACACATTGACATGTAGGGTGAGCTTCAATAGCTCAATGACTCCTCTTCAGTGCCATCTCTTAACATCTATACTAAATATAAGTACTAAAAGACTAAGCTTTTAATACTTAGATCTTTAGGGATTATTGAAAATATAAGCCAAACAGCAGCAGCAACAACAACAACAACAACAAAAACAACCACAATAAAAGGATCTAACAAGAGAATAACTTAACAGCTAAACAGAGAAATGCCAACCATTTCATATTTATAGAAGCGTTATTCATAATATGTATTATATGAAACCAATTTATATCATCATAAATCAGAGTTTGTAGCTGCTCTTTCAATTTTGCTAGTTTATGATAAAATTTAAGTTTTTCACACTAAATTTGAGTAGTGTTCTTTAAATTGTAAGTTATAGCTTTAGTGAGTTTTAAAAAATTAGGATGTGTCAAGACATTAAAACTATGTAGAAAAGTGGTAAAATTATGGCATATCTACTTGTTGAAAGTGGGTTTTGAAGAGATGAAATACTTCAGTATTTTCTCAAACAATTGAGTGCTTTCACATTACTAATTTTCTAATTCCTGCAGATGAATCAGCACATATATGTTTAAGTAAATGAGAAACTAGATGCATGATTACTGATACTGATATATGCTTACTGGTAAGGATTACAATCAATTTTTAATCACAGGACTCTTAAGTGAATCAGGGATGTCACACTGTCTTCCAGGTGTGTTAGCACCTTTACATAAGTGGATCAACGTAATGCTTCAGGACTTCTAGGAAGTGAAAAATTTTAAATTGCAAAGAAGTTATTATTCAATAAAATAGAGAAAAGTGTACTCAGCTAACCTTTCTTGGTTTTCAGTCATTTCAATTTGAATAATACTTCTCTTATCAATGAATTCACAAAAGAAAAGTTTTATAGACGTATAAAACCATTGCAGTCTTTCAGTGACTAGAGATTGACAGAAAGAGTTCTAGTTATTTTTGTTATTGCTTTCTTAGGTAATGGCTCGACATAAAACAGGTATAAAAGCCATTTTACTCCAGAGACTTCCTAGAGTTAGGAACAACACCAATCATTGAGTTTGTTGGAGGGAAAATTTTCCAACACTTCATACAGACAATTTTCTTCTCATATTGTTAGAGATATCAGAAACTGGTAGCAGAAGAAAATAAGGGTTTTCACATTAAATAAACAAGATTGCTTTAACCAAAGCAATTTAAGCCTACCTTGCAAGCAAGATGACAGCTTATTTCAAAATATGTTACCATTATATTTAAGTCTAATGTAATATTTGTCTACCAGCAAGATATCATAAAGCTAATGATTTTGTGATTATATCACATGAATCTAATCTCATATTTCTTCATGTCTTTTCCCTTCATAGGTCCTCTCATACTAGCTGGAAGTCTTACAACTTCCTAATAATTTTATAACCTCATAGCACATTTCAAAAATTACCCTGCAAAATTGTTGGCACAGTTCATAACTGTTTGTTGTAAATACACAATTCCTTGGACACTGTGTATATTAGTGTGAACAGATAAAGAATATCCAAAACTAAAACATGGAAACCTAAAACAAAGATAAAATAATTCAATAAATTCATTTCAAAATGCCTAATTCATACATAATTATTATCAGTAACATTTTCTTATATATATACATATTTATCATTTAAAATATTCCAAGATGTACATCACAATACTAAAAAAACAATAGATTTTACATAAGAAAAGTATAAATGTGTGTCAATAGGATATAAATCAATCTAGTCATAATTACATTTTGTATGCTTTATAAATAGACCAGTAAGCACACAACAGTTTGCTACCTTACATAGTTAACAACAACTCTCTTGTCAAAATATCTAATTAATGAAATCACGCATGCAAAGAAAGATCATTATGTAGTTAGTCTTGGTCATGGAAGGATTTATTCATGTTCAGTTTGATTTTTATCAAGAATAATACTCATCACTTGTAATATAAATCATAAAGATTCTTGACAAGCCTATTTTGTAAAACTTAACACAGAGTACCATAAAGAACTACTTATATACATACTGTAAAACAATCTAAGACAGATCTATATGGAATATTTGATGCTTCAGTCTTTCTTACTAAAATTCACCTGTAACCCCTTCTTAACAAAGCAGTGGTAAAAAAAGTTAATGGTGATTTTCTTCACTAACACTTCCATTAACTAATTTTAAGTTGGTCAAACTACTTTCTTTAGGTAGCTTACTGTATTAGTTTTCTCAGTCTGACATTGCAAAATGAGACAGATTGGATAGCTTGAAGTTCCAAGATACAATTGTCAGTTGGATTGCTCTCTCCCTGATGAATGAGTCATTATCTCCTTGTTTGTCCTCATATTGCATTGTCTTTCTCTACTACTGAGCAAACCTGGAGTCTCTGTGACAAATGTGTCACATCATTTAGTGTATGGTCCCTTGAGCCTGCTGATGTTCTGGTGAGGGGACATTATCATGCTGTTTGTTGTAGAAGAAACATTTATTTCATGGTGCCAGAAGGGAAAAAGTCTGGAGGGATCTTAATCTTAATATTCCCTCAAGATCATAGCCCTAAAACCCTATTGTTCTGCTAGCTACTACCTCCTACTAGTTCCACTAGCTCCCATAGTATCACAGGCTGGTGACCGATGAGGCATTTAAGGGGCAGGGGACATTATTTCTGATTCAAAGGTGAATGGCTTATCATCTTTCTAGAGTCCATTCTTAAGCCTCCTCTAGTCTTAAATGTATCTTTAATGGTTCCACTAAGGCTTAAAACTTAAATACAATTGATTCAAGGACATAAGATGGTCAATTGAAGAAGCTGTATAATATAATATGTGCTAAAATACCAATATGGCCAATATAAAAAAAATTCTGATGCTAGGAGGCAGGAGAAGTGACTTTATTTGGTAGCTTTACAGTACTTCAAGTTTTTTTCTAGACTGTCTTTTGACAGTGCAGATTCTTGTCAACATCAGAAGTCACAGAAAGCAGATTCCCTCATTAGTGGAAACTGCTAGCAGTACTTTTGTAATAGCTACAGCAAGAACAATTTGTTGTGAATATTTACACCATATCATGTAAGAGGCATTAAAAGAAAAACATTAAGTCATATTTAGGAAAGCATATTTAAGAGAATACATATCTTAAGAAATTCATAATTGCTAGGTCATTGACATTTCCCTATCACCCTTGCAATAGATGACTGACAGATAAGTAGCAACTGTGGCCAGATGATGTGGCACCTTCAGTAATGCTATTAAACAGCCATTATATTGGAAATGAAGGTTTCTCGGATCTTTTAAGACCCGAAGCTACCAAAAGGCAAAATAAGTGATGGACTATTAGGGGAGAGTGAATTATTTTATGGTTAGAAAATAACAATTTTGAAGATATAATAAAGACATATGATAGCTTTTTTGAGTATTCTGAAAGCTGTTTATGTAGACAATCATTCTCAGTACAGGTCACAGAATAAAGAGGACTTCTGTGGTACCAACAATGGGATTTAAGTTCAGGTGTCCTCATCAAAGCACTTTAGCATCAGAATCTCAGTGAATGAAGGAGACATATTTCTCTGAATACCACATTGAATATATCAGAAAAAAGTAAATACGCTTATCTGTTACAGATTACCATTAAGCTAATACTGAATTCAGTTTATTAATTTGGAAAATTCATAAAAATCTATGGTACTGTGCTCATATTATTATTTCATACTATTTCTTCATTTTTCTTTAAAAGTTGAAGATGAAAGTTACATTTATTGATCTAAGTAAAAGAAAGTAGTGATAATAAGATGGTTGTTAGGGCAGGAAACTTATGACAAAATCCATGTTTTCTTTTATTTTTAAAATTGTCAGTTATGACTAGTTTTCTTATCTATAAAGTAATAGATATTATATATATTATATATATTATATATATGACTATATATATATTTATCTACCTATATATAATATATTATATATGCATATATACATTATATATTTTACATATATTATTATACATAATATATATGATATATATTTCCTAAGAAATAGTTGTAATTACAAATCAAATCAAGAAATGATATCTAGTAAGCATGAAACATTGCTTTGTAGCTCTTTTGTGACCAACTTTTTATAAATTATCTTTATTTGAGCTCGAAAAATCAGTACACTGCATGAATCATACATTGATGCCAGATATTAAATGTGATCATCATTATTCTGAGATCTTCTGATATTGATGACACAACCAAATAAGAACCACATAATTCCTAATCAGTAATTATTACACATAGAAAATATCATTACTTTAATGAAACATTGGCTAATGGAGCTAATGGAAATAAATTGCAAATTTAAAACAGTTTGCAATTACAAGTCTTTTTATTATGTTGTAGAAGTACATTTTTCAGAAGTAAATATAGGAGTTTTCAAACTGAGATTTCTTTATTTATGCAATACTAAATGAATTCTTGAAGAAGAAATATTATTCATTGTTTGAAGTGAAGGAATCAGGGACAATAAAGGCAGGAACTACTTTAGGTATCTTTCTTATAAAGATACATTTCTACTTTATGGACAAGAAAATCAATGTGAGACTGACCATTTGAAAATAATATGACAATGGTTATTAAAGTATTTAATGTTAAAATACTAACAACTGAAACTATAACCTAGACATGGGTGGCTCATATGTAGGCCATGCCAGTTACAAAAAACAGGTACAGGCCACACTAGGCAGAAAAGCAGATAGGCAAATTCAGAGAGATTCATTGCTCTACAACTCCAGCCCCCAATCAGGGCAGAAACTCCTTGCTGGATAAGAGAATACACCAGCACTCAGAAACCAATATAGGCAATCCACCTATTGTTGTGAGTTTCTCTCACAACACTCTCTCCAATTCCTACTCACCTCTTCATCACCATGTCCCAATCTTTGGTTCTAACAGAGAGCTCCTTTACAAGATTAAGAGGTATAGAAGAAGGAGAAGAAACTAAGGTTAATGGTCCTGAAAATATTTTTAGCCAAATTATAAAAGAAAAATTCTCTAACCTAAAGAGGAACATGCCTATAAAGGTAAAAGAAGTTTGTAGAATACCAAATTGGACCAGAAAAAAAGCTTCCTCACTATATAATAATCAAAACACTAAATATAAAAAACAAAAAAATGAATACTAAAACTTGCAAGTAAAAAGAGCCAAGTAACACATAAAGACAGATCTATTAGAATTTCACCAGAATTCTTAATGGCTACTCTAAAAGTCAGAGAACACAGGACAGATGTTTAAAGACTCTAAAAGAGCATAGATGTCAGCCCAAACTATTAGACTCAGCAATATATATCATCAGATATAGAAAACAAGATATTTCATGGAAGTTAAATTTAACCATATCTATCCATAAATCTTGACCTATAGAAGGTAATCAAAGGAAAACTTCATCCCAAGGACCTTAACTGCATCAATGAAAAAACAGGAAATAAATAATCTCACAGTAGCAAAACCAAAACAAGGGAAAGACACACACATGCACACTTACACACACAAACACACACAATTACCATTACCAACAAAAATTACAGGATTGAAGTCACTGGTCATTAATATGTCTTAATAACAATGGATTCAATCCCCAATAAAAAAAAGTCACAGACTAAAAGAAAGAATGAAAACACAATATCCAGCCTTCTGCTGCTTAGAAGAAACACACTGTAACATCAAAGACAGATATTGCCTCAGTGTGAAGGACTAGCAAATAATTTTCCAAGCAAATGACCATAAGAAGGAAGTTTTTTGTAGGTGTTCTAAAATTTAACAAAACTGAATTCAAACCAAAATTAATCAAAAGGGACAGAAAAAGGAAATTTGAAGCTCATCTATATAGGAATTTTAATCCAGTAACATAGCTGCTCTAGCAAAGGATCATAACCAAACAACTTGTAGGTCTGTGAAATCAAGCTAGAAAACAGACATGCCCTTAGTGTATACCTTTAACCCTAAACAATATAGGTAAGGTTAGTTTGTAAAAGGAAGCAGTCATGTTTGAAAGTAATGTCTAATGGAAGGGCAGACAAAGTGATGAATCAGATAAAGATTTGACAGAATGAGTCAGAGATAGGATCCTCTCAACTCTCAGTAGAAGAGTGCAGGAAAGAGGGGTGACATGGGAGATAAGCATAGAGAGTGGGGAGGTAAGTTTATAGAAACAGGTTGCAGGACAGAATGAGACAGAGACTAGACAGAGTATAGTCAGAATATTAGAACAAATTTCCAGAGTTAGTTTGAGGCCAAGAAAAACAATTCAATGAGAAGCTAAGCAAAGCCAATTTGAATCAGTCTGCTTGGAGAGGAGTTTGGAGCCAGAACAGGTAAGTTTAACCAGCCAGTCAGAGTTCAGAATGAAATAGAAAGTGTAAACTTATTCATCAGTAAGCCTCTGAGATGATAATATGGCAAATAGAAGTTACTTTTCCACTCATCAAAGGAAAATTTCACCAAGATAACCTTTCAAATATCAACAACCATGTACTAAATGGAATGTCACACACATTCATAAATGAAATTTTACTAAAGCTTAAATCCATGTCAAGTGTCAGACATTAATTTTGGGGGATATCAATACCACACTGTCACCAATGGACAGTTCATTCAGTTATTAAACAAATGCACCTAACAAATGTCTTAGAACATGTCACACCAACCTAAAACATTTCTCAGCACATCATGAACTTTCTCTAAAATTGACTACATACTTATTCAGAAAGTATGTCTCAACAGATATAAGAAAATAGAAATAACTCCCTGTATCATATCACACCACCATGAAACAAAGCTGAATTTCTACAACAAAAGAAACAACAAAAAGTCTACAAAGTTATGGAAAATAAACAACTTTCTACTGAATGACTACTGGATGAAGGAGAGAAAAAAATAAAGACTTTCGAGAATTCACTGAAAATGAATGCAAAACATATCAAAAGAAAAACTTCAGCAAGATAACCTTTCAACTATCAAAAACTATGTACCAGATGGAGTGGCACACACATTTATAAAATTAATATTACTAGAGCTTATATATGTTTATGTGTAATTCAATGAATGCAGTGACAAAAGGAAAATTTATAGCACTGAGTGGCTTCATAAAGCAATTGTAGAGACCTCATAGTAGGAACTTAACAACACACCTGAATGCTGTAGAAAATAAATGAAGCAAACATACCCAAGAAGAGTAGATGACAATAAATCTTCAAACTGATTGTTGAAATCAATAAAGTAGAAACATGAAACATTAAAAGAACTAAGAAAATGATGAGTTGGTTCTTTGAGAAAATCAACAATATAAAGAAACCCTTATCAATATTAACTAAAAGACAGAGAAAGCATCTAAACTAAACAAATCAGAAATAAAATGGGATATGAAAACAGAACAAGAAATTCAAAGAATCATTAAATCATACATCATAAACCTGAACTCTACAAAATGAGAATATCTAAAAGAAATGGACAATTTTCTTGATAGACACCATAATTTTCCAAAGTTAAATCAAGACCAAATGAAAAATTTCCATTAACTAAAATTTCCTAGTGAAATAGAATCATTCATTAAAATCTCCCTCCAAACAAAACTGTCAGATGATTTAAGCACCAAATTATATTAGACTTTCAAAGAAGAACTGACACTACTACTCCTCAAATTATTCCACAAAATTTGAACAGAAGAAATATAGTGAAATTAATATTATGATGTCATAGTCATCTTGATATACAAACATTATAAAGATTTAATAAAGAAAAAAATACAGACAAATTTCCTTCATGAAACTTGATGCAAAAATACTCAATAAAATATTTTCAACCCAGCTCCAAAAACACATCAAAAAGATCATCGGCCATGTCAAGGAGGCTTGATGCCAGAGATACAGGGATGATTCGCCATACAAAAATCTGTTGATATAACCCAGCATATAAACAGACTGAAAGAAAAAAATTATAAAAACATTTCATTGGATGCTGAAAAAGCCTTTGAAAAATTCCAACTTGATGATAAAAGTCTTAGAGTGATTGGAGATAAAAAGGAAATGCATAAATATAATAAAGATAACTTACAACAAGCATATAGTCAACATTAAATGAAATACAGTGAGAGTCAAACAGTTTCACTAAAATCAGGAACAAGATCAGTTTGTCCACTCTCTAGGTATCTATTCAAAAACAGTAGTTGAAGTTCTATGTGGAGTAACAAGACAACAGAAGGAGATCAAAAGGATACAAATAGGAAAGGAAGAAGTCAAAGAACTGGTGTTTACAAATGATAATATACATTACCAACATCAAAAATTCTTACCAAGGAACTCCTACATATGATAAACACCTTCAACAAAATAGATGGATGTGTGTGTGTGTGTGTGTGTGTGTGTGTGTGTGTGTGTATAGGTAGCCAACCTATACACAAAGCAATATGAGATGAGAAATAAATGAATAGAACCAAGTCGCTTCCATATAGCCAAAATTATATAATTTATCTTGGGGTAATTCTATCAAAGCAAGTGAACAACTTATGTGACAAAAACTTTAAATCTTCAAGGAAAGAAATTAAACAAGATATCAGAAGATAGAAAAAAACCTCCTATGCACATTGTCATACTAAAAATGGTCATCCTACCAAAAGCAATCCACAGATTTAATAGCATCCGCAACCAAATTCTCACATTTTTTTAACAGACATTGAAAGAACAATATTCAAATTCATATGAAAATAAAAAAATGACAGCTAAAAATTTCTGCTCTAAAAAACAACATAGAGAGGTATCATCATTCTTAATTTCAAACTATACTATAAAGCTACCAAAAAAAGTCACATAGTGTTGACATTAAAACAGACAGATTGCTGCACACCTCTGTTCAAATTCCCCTTTTGTTGTCCTCCCCCTCCTCTCTTCCTCCCAAGCCCCTCCCAGGTATCCTGTGAGTACTTTGTTCTCACATCTAAGAAGAACTGAAGCATCCACACTTTGGTCTTCCTTCTTGAGCTTCATGTGATCTGTGAATTGTACCTTGGGTATTCTGAGCTTTTAGACTAATATTGACTAATCAATGAGTGCATAACATGTGTGTTTTTTGTGACTGGGTTATCTCACTCAGGATGATATTTTCTAATTCTTACCATTTGACTGAGAATTTCAGGAATTAATTCCTTTTAATAGCTGAGTAGTATTCCATTGTGTAAATGTACCACAGTTTCTGTATCCATTCCTCTATTGAAGGACATCTGAGTTCTTTCCAGCATTCTTGCTACTATAAATAAAGCTACTGTGAATATAGCAGAGCATATGTCCTTGTTATATGCTGGAGCATCTTTTGGGAATATGCCCAGTAGTGGTATAGCTGGGTCCTCAGTACAATGTCCAGTTTTCTGAGGAACCACCAGACTGCTTTCCATAGTGGTTGTACAAGCTTGCAATTCCACCAACAATGGAGGAGTGTTCCTTTTTCTCCACATCCTTGCCAGCATCTGCTGTCACCTGAGTTTTTGATCTTAGCCATTCTGACTGGTGTGAGGTGAAATCACAGGTATGGTTTGATTTGCATTTTCCTGATGATTAAGGATGTTGAACATTTAAGTGTTTCTGAGTCCACTAACAATGGAGGAGTGTTCCTCTTTCTCCACATCCTCGCCAGCATCTACTATAACCTGAATTTTTGGTCTTAGCCATTTTGACTGGTGTGAGGTGGTGTCTCAGGGTTGTTTTGATTTGCATTTCCCTGATGACTAAGGATGCTGAACATTTCTTTAGGTGCTTCTCAGCCATTTGAGTTTTCTCAGCTGAGAATTCTTTGTTAAGCTCTATACCCCATTTTTTAACAGGGTTATTTGGTTGTCTGGAATCTAATTTGTTGAGTTCTTTGTATATATTGGATATTAGATCTCTATCAGATATAGGATTGGTAAAGATATTTTCCCAATCTGTTGGTTGCCGTTTTGTCCTATTGACAGTATCTATTTTCCCAATCTGTTGGATGCCGTTTTGTCCTATTGACAGTATCCTTTGCCTTACAGAAACTTTGCAATTTTATGAAGTCCATTTGGAAATCAGTCTGGCAGTTCCTCAGAAAATTGGACATAGCATTACCTGAGGACCCAGCTATACCACTCCATAGCATATACCCAGAAGATGCTCTAACATGTAACAAGGACATATGCTCCATTATGTTCATAGCAGCCTTATTTATAAAAGTCAGAAGCTGTAAAGAACCCTGATGTCCTTCAATAGAGGAATGGATTCAAAAAATGTGGTACATTTACACAATGGAGTATTACTCGGCTATTAGAAACAATGAATTCGAGAAATTCTCAGGTAAATGGATAGAACTAGAAACTATCATCCTGAGTGAAATAACCCAATTACAAAAGAACACACATGGTATTTACTAACTGATTATTGGATATTAGCCCAGAAGCTTGAAATGCCCAAGATTCAACTCATAGACCACATGAAGCTCATGAAGAAGGAAGACCAAGTGGGGGCACTTCGGTCCTTCTTAGAAGGAGTAAAAGAATACTCAAGGGAGCAAATATGGAGACAAAGTGTGGGGCATAAACTGAAGGAGGGGCTGTCTGGAGACCATCCACCTGGGTATCCATCCCTTGTGCAGTCACCAAAGGTAGACGCTGATGTGGATGTTAGGAAGTGCATGCTGACAGGAGCCTGATATAGCTGTGTCCTTAGAGGTCTGCCAGAGTTTGACATATTCAGAGGCAGATGCTCACAGCTAACCATTGAACTGATCAAGGGGTCCCCAATGAAGGAGTTACAGAGAAGACTGAAGGAGCTGAAAGGTTTGAGGCTCAATGAGGAGAGCAACAATATCAACCACCAAGAGCTCCCAGTGTCTAAACCACCAGCCTAGGAGCACTTAGGGAGGGATCCATGGCTCCAGCTGTATATGTAAGGGAGGATGGCCTTGTTTGGCATAGGT